>NC_139953.1:14804394-14816894 GCF_963454915.1 Gymnoscopelus microlampas
CTTCTAACAAGAAGTAGTGCATGCAAATATATTTATACGGTATAGTTTCCTTGCGGTGTGGTCATCGTTTGCTCACAGAAACCATAAGAAGTTGCAGTCTGTACTCGGTGTGTACCGTATGAACGTATGAATGTACTATGTACGTATGTGCTTTACACCAGTAGTTCTCAAATGGGGGGGTCCAGTGAGGGGGTCCAAATTGACACTTACAGGTCTTTAACTCTGAGAGCGTACAAGTTATGGAGGTCCTTGAAATTTTGAGAAAAAAAATGAGAACCACTGACCCTAACCTTTACCCTCTTACACAGTAGAACATTGGGTTCATTTAATTCTCAGAGAGAAAAAAAAGGCTAAAGAACATGCAGGACATTACTGTATAACACTGCCTCTGTGCGTGTTATCATCACTCTGTCTTTTCACTCAGCACGCTCTGACACTGACCCCAAAACACTTAAGTGAGTAAGTGGTCAACAAGAGTACCGTGTGTGTGTGTGTGTGTGTGTGTGTGTGTGTGTGTGTGTGTGTGTGTGTGTGTGTGTGTGTGTGTGTGTGTGTGCGCGTGTGCGTGTGCGTGCACGTGCGTGCGTGTTTGTGTGCGACAATCTCCGTGTCCTGACCCCCCAGGAGAGCTGACGAAGGCTGCATGTGGCTGACCCATGACCTTCATGCCTTTTCAGGAATCGGAATGTGAGCACACATGCGTCGTGCTCACACACACACACACACACACACACACACACACACACACACACACACACACACACACATAACACTCAGCCTCCGACCGTCCTGCTGACAGAGATCATGGTTGCTGCTCTACGAGCTGCTGAGGGAAGCTGATTGATGATTGGTTGAGGGAGCAGTCAGCGGCGTGTCATCAGGTCTTAACCCGTTTGACCTCTGACATCTGACCAGCTCAGGACAGTGAGAGTGTGTTGGAGTGCGTCAGGGTGTGTTAGAGTCAGTGCTTTTAAAAGAAATTCATGTCCAGGACCCCCACCAATTGATATGTAGTTGGCCGTGGACCCCTATCTGCAAAGACCCCCCCTCCCTCCATTCAAGATTTGCTTTGTTAAAATGTTTCAAAAAGATTCCAAATTCTTCACATTTTTTAAATATTTTTTGAAAATAGTAGTGATGCACCTCCTAACTATAGTACTTGTGTATGAAATACAAGTGTAAAATGAAGTGTATGATTTATCGTATTGAGTGATGTTTGTCATGTCAGGAACTCTTTCGGTGTGCTGCCATCTTGTCGGTGGACCCACATGACTAATAGATAAACTAATAGATAAACAATAGATAAACAAACAAAATGGTATACGGTAGTCCTACTGGTATAATGATAATAAAACATCCAATAAAGCTTTTCTTGCTACTCAAGTCGATTTTACAAAACAGAGCAACTTTATTAAGAGAATAACTAGTTAAAAGGCTAAAAACTAAGCAAAGAAAACATTAAAATAAAAAGACAAGAGGGGGGTTAGAATTTGGTGGGGAATGCGAGTTTGAAAAGGTGGGTTTTGAACATTGGCAAGGGTGGGGGGTGGATGTGAGCTGGGAGTGAGTTCCAAAAGGGAGGGGGGGCTGCAACTGAGAAAGGTATAACCTGACATTGTGGGGAGAAAGTTGGCTCAGGACGGCTTTCACGACTAGAGATTTTTACAGGTCGACTAATTTGACCCAGTGGTAGTCGACTAGTCGACTAGTCGAAATTTAAATTTAAAAAAAAAATTAAAAAAAAAAAAAAAAAAACTTTTTTTTTTTTTTTTTTTTTTTGGGTGGCACTGTTTTAATACCATCCTACTACTATATTACTATTATTATTATCTTCCTGCCCTTATTTTTATGGCGTTTTAAGGGAAGCGCTTCTGGCACAGCAGCACAGCACCACAGCAGCGTCTCCAAGGATCCCCATTGCCCAATGATAGGCTTTTATTGGGCATGCTTTTGACCCCCTTTTGATAAAAAATAAAGTCAGGAGGATAATAATAATAGTAAGATGGGCCATTACTATATAATTAAAAATTAATTTAAAAAAAAAAAAAAAAAAAAAGTTTTTTTTTTTTTTTTTTTTTTTCCAACTATCAACTATCAACTAACAAGGTCGACTAGTGGTTATACTAGTCGACTAGTCGACTAGTCGACTAGTTGGTGAAAGCCCTAGCTCAGGTGTGTTGCTGGCATACCCCACCTTTATTGGTACGCTGCCACCCTGTGAAACGATTGAGGGTTGCTGTTTTACGCTCTGTGTTTTGGTTCCTTTGGGCCTGGATAAACTCCAGTGTCTCCTTGGCCGTGAATTTTGCACAAATCATCCACGTCAACCGTGTTTGATGCTCAAGTTTCATCCATGTTTCACATGGTGAGTTCTTTTAAGTGGCCAGGCTGAATGCAGTCCCAGTTTAGCGCTTGGTGGAACTTAACCTGGTCACCTGCCATATAACCCCCAAGGCAGATACGGTTTTAGTTTGCGCCGATCAATCAGCTGCCAAATAACCCCGAGGGAGGATATGGCAACTGACCAATCATCGCAAGCTTGAAGCTCATCACCGTCTCTCACTTATCACTACCCTCACCTAGGGGAAATTAAAACCGGGAAATAGATAGATGGATATATTTTCCATCTCAGAAGACCTGTGTTCAGAGTTCAGACAGTGTTTTTTCTGGTACTGTATGTGAGTTCCAGGTTGAGGAGAGGTGTCACTGCTCTTTGGGTGGTTGTGTGTTTTACAGACTATATCTGTCACAACACAATGAAACATAATGACACAGCAAGCTGTGGTCTCAAAGGCAGCACTGGCTCAGGAGGTAGAATGGCCCTCTTGCATTTGGGAAGGGTTCCGGTTCGACCCCTAACCAAAATGTCACCAAATGGTCAATTTGGTTACATTTTGTACACTCTCAGAGTTAAATTAATACTGAGGATTGTATGTGTATAGTAAGTACATTTGTGTGTGTGTGTGTGTGTGTGTGTGTGTGTGTGTGTGTGTGTGTGTGTGTGTGTGTGTGTGTGTGTGTGTGTTTCTATCTATACAGTATGTGTGTATGTGCCTGTGTGAATGTCTGTTCATAAGCACACGTGTGTGACAGTGACACTGTCCTGACTTCTGCTTTAGTCATCATGACCTAACAGCCCTGGAGGTGACACACCATCATCTACCACACACAAAGCTGGCAGCATGCTTTGTGTGTGTGTGTGTGTGTGTGTGTGTGTGTGTGTGTGTGTGTGTGTGTGTGTGTGTGTGTGTGTGTGTGTGCGTGTGCGCAGCAGTTTCACTCACACTAGAATGTTTTTATGCATGTTTCCATATGTCCCCTCTTGTGTCATCCCCTCCATACACGCACGCGCACGCGCACACACACACACACACACACACACACGCACACGCACACGCACACACACGCACACACAGGCTGCAGTTTTAGTGATTTTTGCACATTGAGGAATAAAACGTTTATAAAACTTTTACCATCTCGGCTCTCAGAAGGAGTCCTGAGGGAGTTGGCTTCAAACTGGCTGCCGGGTTCACTGCTGTGGCCTGCCCTGCGCACACACACACACACACACACACACACACACACACACACACACACACACACACACACACACACACACACACACACATTCCACATGCTGTCAGGCAGAAACCTCCTATCTCCATATTCTAACTTTTTGTGTTTTTTCGTAAATTAACGCCCTACTTGATCACACTACAGCAAAAGCGTCACACAAAATCATAAAAAGTTTAGCGCCACTTTTTGAGCTTGTAGATCTTCTACTTTTGCTGCTTTTTTTTTATCCTGAAAAGTAACAGTTTTGGAGATATGAGTTTCCTCCCGACAGAGACGATGTGCATGCAGTACCCCTCCTATGAACACATGCCACATGCACATACTAACTGCACTCACATGCCACATCGTAGTCGTCAGAAGAAACCTCGCATCTTTTTTTTTCGTAAATTAACTAAACGCCCTTCTTCATCATACAAGAGTGTCGCACAAAGGTAGTGAAAATAGCCGATGTACAAGCACACAACGTGTCACATATTTTCACTATTTTAAAATGTTAATAATAAAAAAGGAACGGTTTTGTACAGTGACGACGTGCAAAAACATGCACACACACACACACACACACGTCTATCAATTTCAACCCCATACGTTGTGAATTTTCTGTTTTCGCCCTACATTAAATATCTTCGCAGGAAAATAGCAGATCTGCTATTTCCCTGCGAAAGCTTCCCCCACAATAAGGATGCTTGGATCTAAGTGGTTGAAAACCACTGCCAGAGGTGACCAAGAGGCTCTGGAATACTTTTAGATCACTGCTGAAGACATTATTTCTTCTCTCTGGCCTTTGAGCACAGTTGAGACTGGCACTCCACAGGACCCTAGACCCTGCCCTGCTGTTTCTGTTGTGCGCTGGATTTTTTTGTCTCATTTGTATTGTAATTTGTTGTATTTTATTGTGCTGTTTTTGTTGTTCTTTTGGTCTGTATAGCACTTTGGTCTTCTGTCATTTGAAATGTGCTCTATGAATACATTTTGAGATGAGTTGAGTTGAGCGGGTGGAGGATGGTGGAGGAGAGATGGAGAGCAGGACAACGCATGGAGAGAGAGAGAGAGAGAGGGGTGGGGGGGGACAAGGAGACTGATGGCAGTGTGGTGATGAAGATGATGAAGATGATGATGATGTGGCTTCAGCATATAAAACCCTCTGATGGGAATTTCAGCTGTCGGCCAGAAGGAACAAAGCAGATGTGTGTGTGTGACTCTGTGTGTGTGCGTGCGTGCGTGCGTGCGTGTGACTGTGTGTGTGTGCGCGCGAGCGCGTGCATGTGTGTGTGTGTGTGTGTGTGTGTGTGTGTGTGAGAGAGCGAGAGAGAGAGAGAGAGAGAGAGAGAGAGAAAGTGAGTGAACAAGAATGAGAGAGGGGGGCGAGTGAGGATCTGAGAGAGAGAGAGAGAGAGAGAGATATTTTCGTTTTAGGTCGTCCTCTCTGAGGGACTGTAATTTTGACCCGGCCTCTGTTTAAATCTGCTGCCCAGTGGGATCAGCACTGGGCCTATGAACATAACACACACACACACGCACACACACACACACACACACACACACACACACACACACACACACACACACACATGCGCGCGCACACACGCACGGCACGCCTATTCTTCGCTCACTCTTCACTGACCAATGAAGACATCACACAGGTACAAGTGCTGTCACTTTACCTCCCAGCTGACCAGAGCCACCCCACCCCCCCCTTTCTCCAGCTCTGTGAACCATGTCTGCCTTCATCTGGATGTAATCTCTCTCTCTCTCTCGTGCTACCTCCCTGCCTGTATGTCTGTCTGTCTATAATTTTGTCTACCCCTTTCTTTCTCTATCTCCATTATATTCTTTCTTTCTTCCTGACTTGCTGTTATGTTCTTCTGTTCTGTTCCTTGCATAGAGGTTCCTTGCCACACTGTTACTGTTTGTCTTGTTGTACAGAGTTTTTTTTTTAGAGGTTCCACATTGTTGTATTACCGAAAATGGCCTCAGGGTGTCGCCCGTACTCATGTTGAGGAGCCTGGAGGTTCAGCAGCCACACAACGATGCCTTGTCAAGTTTATATTATCAAGTACCAGAAATCTGACAGTATCAGTAGCCATGTTTTCCTAAATAGGCCTAGAGTAGGCTACTTGAGAGAAATTCTTGCTACTGTTTTTTTATTTATTTTTATATATACATATTTATTCGACACTTTGAAATTAATCACCATTTTATGTATTATTTTTTTTCAAATAGGTTAATTATGTCTACTTAATATGCTGAATATAAACAAACATGGAACCAATGTTTAGGCTACAATAAGTTTTGTTTTTCGTTTAAAAAAGTTTATGTGCTCAGTTAACCATAATTTTAGGTGGGTACATGTCTCTAGATTCTAATCAAGATGTTCACCCAAAACGTCCCACAATAATGTTTATAAAGATTTCCCCCATTTTAGCCTAATTTTGTACTTAAATAAACCGGGGTGGTGATTCGCAGACTTGATGACTGCTAAATGTGGTTTTATGTTTTCGGCTTTGAAAGGCTGCAATAAAAAGCCACGCTATTTAAGGGCCAATCTCAATTCAGTCTGTTAATTAAATTCAACAGAGAGGTCGACGCTGTCTTTGAAGAGAGCCCGTTAAAATGTTTGGGATATTTCCTCCGCGTTTTGCCTTCGAAAATAACCAAAAGCCGAGACCACAGTCGACATAAAGTTTCACCCTCGCTGAAACATGAAATGTTTTTTGAAGAGACGTGGAAGGAAACAATCACGATGAATCTGAAACACAAACCCAGCAGAATAAACATTCATGTACGTATACGTACACACACACACACACACACACACACACACACACACACACACACACACACACACACACACACACACACACACACACACACAGGGCTATACACATAGGACACAACCACCGCTTGGCAGAGTTTTGAGGCCAATTGCGTAGTGTTTTATGTTTTATATCCGTGTATACAGGGTAACCATGAGTGAAAATAAATGCAGCACTATTTTGATTGTCAGCGCATTTCAGCTGCGTCCCCCCCCCCCCTCCACTGCCCGGTGAGGAAACTATTAGTGGACCTTAAGTTGACATATTATGGATTTAGGAGAGCCGAAAACATGACCTAATAGTTATTGTTTCATGTGGTTTATCAGATGTGATGATTTCCTGTGTGTAGCCTTGTTGTGTCGACCTCAATTCTGTTTATTTGACGGACTTTGTTTCTGGAGAGTGAAAGGGTGCATATGTGCGCGTGTGGGTTCTTTGCATGTGGGTGTGCGCGCGCGCGCGCGCGCGTGTGTGTGTGTGTGTGTGTGTGTGTGTGCCTTTTTAACTCTATGGTCGGTGTATGCCTAGAAAGGGAAGGCAAAGATCAATACAAATATGGATGCATGAGGCAACTGAAGGTCACATCAGATTTAAAGCTGCCTGTAGGCTTTTTTTGTGTGCCTTGCAAGTGCAACAGTTGTTGCTGTCTTGTGGAAACCTTGTACTGTAAGTCTAAAACCCTTCCTTTTTTATTGTTATTATTTTTGTTTTAAAGTAGTGAAAATAGCCGAGGCTTTGTGAGCTTGTAGACCTGAAATTTTTACTACTTTTGTGTGACACTCTTGTATAATGATGTAGGGCTTTACTTTACGAAAACTAAACTCTTCTAATTAAAATGTGAAATATGGAGATATGAGGTTTCTGCCTGACATCTCACCTATTCTTAGGCTATTATTCTTATACGTATTATTAATAATAAGATGATGGTGATGCACCATTATACATGGATCTACTAATGTGAGAATTTAGAATTTCGGAAGCCCAGCCCAGGGCTGACTGGGGTCCTCAAAATTGGCATGGTTTATTAATGGATCTCATTGCTTTCATAAATATTGAGACAAACAGAGATATGTAGTCACGAGGCCCACAATTTCCTGGCCCTCCTGTCTTGGTTGTGAGGAGCAGCGTTTAGTTCCAGACTTCAAACACTTCAGTGCCAAGTATGAGTTTCTTTTAAGGAACAGGATGCACATAAATGACATGACAACGATGAACGTAAGGAGCTGGACAGCCTAACAACCTGTGTTAGGCTAACTATGTCCTAACAGTTTTGGACAACAATTTACAGGTCCAACAACAGTGCAGGGAAAACAATTAGGACATCGGACTATAGGTTATAGACAGGTTTATTCAATGTGTACTTATGGCAATAGCACCGGCCATTTTTTATAGCCAGGAAGTAGCTTAACAACCAGCATCTCCAATAATCTATTATAAGTGCTTTTTATTTGATCCCGTTTGTGAGTTACTGGTCTCTGGATTCAATGTGCAATGTGATAAATATAGCCCTTCTGACAGAGTTATGTTTATACTTCGTAATGTCATTGCCGTGTGCCGAGAATAGCTGATCTACAAGCTCACAGCATGGTCGGTGTGACACTTTTTGAGCTATTTTATACGTATAAGCGTAAACCAAACCTTCAAAACCGCTCTCAAAACCCACCTCTTCAACATGGCTTTCCCCAGCTAACTCCACACCCCCCTTTCTCATCATTCCACAGTTTGTATTGATGTTATTCCTTAGTCTTTTTTTTTGTCTTTTTTCCTAATAAAGTAGTTTTTCTTTTGTTGTTTTCTCCTCCCCCCATGTAAAGCGTCTTTGGGTATATAAATTTGAGATATATTATTATTAAATCTGGTTTAAGTTACGCATCAAACATGGAACAAGAAAAGGCACAGTGAGACAGAATGAGAGCGGCTGATTGGGGCCACAGAACGCAGTAGCCTATATTGCTTGTTATCACAATTCATAAGATCATAACGTATTTGGTGAAAGTTTGTGCTGGGCTGCTGTTAAAGAGACACACAAAGAGACACTGGCCCGACGTGTGTTTGTCATCTTCGGAACGTGGGCTGGTGTCCATCGTGTCCATTCCTCTGCTGCTCCATCCATCCGGACCATCTCTTGTGTGCTTAAGTACTTAAGAGAAAGAGAAGACACTTATAGGTCTGGGAGGGCTTGTGGTTTGTGTGCGTGTGTGTGTGTGTGTGTGTGTGTGTGTGTGTGTGTGTGTGTGTGTGTGTGCGTGTGCGTGTGCATGCGTGTGTTTGAGATAGAATCTGTATGTTTCTATGTGTGTGGGAGAAAGAGGGTGGGTGTGTGTGTGTGTGTGTATGTGAGTGGGAGAGAGAGAGCGTACGTGAGTGTGCCACTTCTGATCAACTTTATAAGGGAAAATCCAGGGCAATCCGGAGGACGGAAAAACTGAATATCCACCTTTAACTTTATATGCATCCACTGTGCCGTGACTCTGAGGTCAATGTATTAATAAGATACCTGTGTATTACACACACACACACACACATGCACACACGCATACACGCACACACCTGGCAGATGGCTCCATGCATTTAATAGCAGAGGGCCCGTGCAGGAGCGCTTAACCCGGGCTTGGTGCGTAGACTGGTGACATGTGTGTTAACAGTCTCCACTTATGGAAAGAATGAAGAGGTCTCCATGTATATTACATACACAGATACATGTGAATATATTCTTTATACATACAGTATACATATGGATACGTGTACGTGTATATTTCATATACTCCAGATATACGGTATATATCGTTACTGTTGGGCAGAAACCACCTATCTCCATGTTCTAACTTTTTGTGTTTTTTCGTAAATTAACGCCCCACTTGATACTACATTCTACATAATATATTCCATAATAGATACATCTGCTGCATACATGTGACTGTAATGTTACAGTCACACGTTTCTGTCTCGGACAGAGGCAAAGCAGCATGATACAAGGAGATTATACTTCCTCCTCTGCCAGTCATATTGGTGATGAGGCACAAATGTGACGCAAAGCTCGGCCAATCAGGTGGTCGGGTTGGCCAACCAGGTAACCGGTGACCAGGCACGCTCCCCCTAACGCACAGAGATTTGGTGCGTCCTCCGCAGACCCTGGGACAGACAAACGGACACATACAGAATTCATGGTTTTTCTCTTCCTGGAAACTGTTGGTCCAACTGAATTGCCTCTCGGCACTGTACACATACCACAGGCTATAAAAATGGGATCCAATGCCTCCCTGCTTGGCACTCGGCATCAAGGGTTGGATTGGGGGTAAGTCCCTGCGCAGGGGTCATAAATGTGTCCGTACACGGACAAATGTGTCCGTGGCTAGACTTGGCCTTGTCTGTGTCAAGTTTTAGATTTTTTGTTTTATATTTATTTTGATCATAAGACTCAATTACTGAATTTCTCAGTCTCCAGGTTTTCCTCAGAATATGCATGTCACTTATTTACTATGACACATTAGGAGTCCACTGGTACAGTGGTTCTCTAACTTTTTATTTTCAAGGACCCCTATAACTCAGAGAGTGCACAAATGGAACCAAACGGACCCTATGGGTCCGTTTGGTTCCATTTGTGCACTCTCACAGTTGTAAAGGTTTGTGTGTTTCTGGTAATATAATTTTCCACACATTTCTATGTCCATGGAAAAGACAGAATTTTGTCAAAAATGTCCACCACAAGCCAGCATGGCGATGACCCCTGTACCCTGCACCATACTAGCGCCATGTCCAGGGGATGTACTTGTACATCAAGCTGCATCACGGTACTGAAACAGGAGATAGGCTCCTGCCCTATGGGCCACCTGGCTCGGCAAGGCTCACTACTGCACACTCCCGGGGTCATGGGACACACACGGCAAGGTTGAGGCTGTTCGGTCAGGTGGCGTCCGAGTTATGCCTGGGACACACAGACAGTTTTGTTAATTAATAGATAAGGTGGATGGATAATGATAAATAATCTGCCCTTTCTTGTACTATTTCTTACCTACAGGTCAACAGTTGAGTTCCGAAAACCCGAGCTCTTCCCAAAATGGAAAACCTCAGCTCATGTGGGGCCTGACCTGATGAGATGGTGATGATGATGATGGTGGTGGTGGTGGTGATGATGATGATGATGACGATAACGAGGACTGGTGAGTTGTGATTGGCTGGATGCGGAGGGCTTGGCGAAGGGTAGGATATGACATCACCACCACAGTCAGTGGAGCACTGACTGACATCTAATGATCAAAACAGGCACACGCACGGCCATACACACACACCCATACACACGCACGCACGCATGCACGCATGCACACTGTTTGTTGTGGTAATTGGCTTAGAGGCCAGAGAGACAGAAAGAGAGAGAGAGTGGGACAGACAGACAGAAAGTGTGTGAGAGAGAGAGAGAGAGAGAGAGAGAGAGAGAGAGAGAGAGGGAGAGGGAGAGGGAGAGAGAGAGAGCAGACCTCCCACAATCTTGTAGGTTCTTGGCCCTGATGTCACCTTTTTGGGGGCTAATTAGATTGGCTCTCAGTGGCGAGATGAAAAACAAGTCATTATTTTCTCATTTTCATCTCTCTGTTCATTTGTTAATCCGTCTGTCTTCATTTAATCATTCTCTCTCTTTTACACTCACGGTCATCTTATGCTTTGGATTGAAGCAAAATACCCAGATGTATTTCATAGTCTCATAACACTGTCTGATGATACAGAGAATGGAGCATACATAACCTACCGTATATAAGGTTATATCATCATTTTTTTCAAAAGTAAAAAAAAGAACCTGTTTCCACACCAGAAGTAGCATATTACAAAGTTCTTGACCCCGACTTTGTCTAAAATGTTTTGCACTATAAACTGATTGGATCGAACATCAAAACTTGAAGTATTTTCCTGGCGCTGACTCTAAACTCTGTTAGCAAAGGGCCAGTGAAAAAGGACCTCTTAATGTGTGTTGGATTCAGAATAGCTGTGTGCCAGTAATGACACCGGGTAAGCTGAAGCTATGGGTCGGTGCACGGGACCTCGTGTGACATGAGCCGTAATGTGTTTTAACCAATGGTGGAAAGCAACTAATTACATTTACTCAAGTACTGTTACTAGTACAGGTACTTTTTTACTTTTTTTTTTTACATTTTTTGATACATTAATTATGCTTCTACATGTCAGAGGCAAATACTGTACTTACCCCACTAAGATTATTTGAAAGCTTTAGGTACTATTTACTTTGCAGCTGTAGATAATTAATACAACCACTTGTCTTAAGCCCTATTTCATACTTAAGTTACGGTAATCTAAAAAAATTGCCGGTCTACAAGCTCACAACATATCGCATCGAGATGCATTGTGAGCGGTTATTTTAGAAAACGTTAGACAAATGAATTCACAAATTCAAATGAATTGAAACATTCATCAAATGAAACAAATTGAAACATTTGTACTTTCACTTTGGTACTGTAAGTATGTGTATTTTGACACCAGTAGTTTTGTACTTTTACCCAAGTACAACTTTGAACACTTTTACCTGTAATTGAGTATTTCCACATTGTGGTATTGCTATACTAAAACAAATCTAAGTACTTCTTCCACCACTGGTTATAAAGAGCCTGGATCCAAGGGCCAAGGGGGTAAAATTGACATTTAGATCACGGGCTGAAATGGAATATGAGTGGGGGTGGGGCTGAAGATCATTAAATGCAGCTATTTAAATGGTAGTCAGAAGTTGACTGGGTGCGTCTACCTTTCCCAGCTGGCGCGGGAGCACCTTGAGATGACCCATGGAGAGCTGGAAGACGTCGCTGGGCGAATGGACGGTCAGTCTATACTGTCTTCTCTCGCCCCTCTCTCCCTCTCTCTTTTTAACGTTCTTGCTCATCAAGAATAGCACCCGCCACCGCCACGTGTCATAAAATACATTTTCCCAGGGGGTATAATTACACACACACACACACACACACACACACACACACACACACACACACACACACACACACACACACACACACACACACACACACACACACACTCACACACACACGGCATGTAGAAGGCAAGGCATGCCTCATCCTGGTGTTACTGAGAATACCCAGATTATTTTAT
>NC_139953.1:14821894-14826894 GCF_963454915.1 Gymnoscopelus microlampas
GATACGGTCGGTGCGCGTGGGGAGGGAGACCTGCGGCAGGATTGGGAAGGTCGCTGCTTTGATTAGTCGACTCTGGATGAGCTGGGAATAGCGTCTCTGTAGCTACAGTACCGCTGAGTGAATGTGTAGATGGTGGAATGGTGGAGTGTATTTGTACTGTATTTGGACATCTTCCTGTTTCTGTAGATTACATTGTTATATTAGATAAGAGTGTTTTTGCTGTTGTTTTTTACCTTTAGTTACCCATGGTAGGTATGCTGAGCACGAGTGCTCTTTTTCAGCAACGGCCTGCACTTTCGCTCAGACACACTTACCTTAAAACCTGGGATCTGCCCAGTACAACCACTATGATACTGTTGGCCACTGAGCAGCTCCACTGGAACAGTTGGGGGTTCAGTGCCATGCTCAAGGGCACAATTGTGAATTCTATTATAGAAATACAGTATGAAAGAACATTGAATAAAACAATATATCCTCAAATAAAGAAACACTACATTGACAGAAACATTATGATAACTGTCCAGTCACAGAGTTCATGTTAAAACCTTAAAAAAATCTGTGGTAATTCAACTAACATCCATTTGGACACTCTCTTGAGTTTAACTTGGTTTGCCCTGCTGTGTAGATTTCTGTATGGAAGCAGTCAACTGACTCCCTCAGTATCAGTGCAGATAGGAGAGGAACACTTTCATCCATGGCTTAAAACCCACACTGGGAAATTGATGTGCGTAGTTGTGGTTTATAGTTGCATGTGTGTGCGCATGTGAGAGTGAATTTCCATGTGAGTGTCTGTCTGCGTGTGAGTGTGTATGTGTTTCAGTGTGGGAATGCATGTTTATATCTAGCACGCCGTGCATATATTGCACGTCCTGTATGCGTGCATGTGTGTGTTTGTGCCCTTGTGTTTGGGAAACACAGTAGAAGGGCTCACGAGGTAGGGCAGCCACCTGGGAGTCGTAAGTTCGATCCCTGTTTGCCCACTCTGTTACTGTGGAAGTGTCCTTGAGCTCAAGACACTTAACGCCTAACTGCTCCGAGTACCGATCAGCAGGTTGGCCGCCTTGCATGGTTTCCTCCACTGTCGGTGTGTGTATGGATTTTGACCATACCGTGCTGACTGGTAGAGTTAGTTTTTTTGTTAGCTTTTTCTTCTGCTGTACTTTTATATTATATTTAATAGATCAATCAGTAATTGATGAGGCAATAGGAGTCGAGACAATATTCCACGTGGTGATGGTTATGCTTTAATGCACATGATATCATGGGGAGAAGAACAATAGCACTCAGGTCGATCGGTGGTACGGTAGTTCTTCCAAAGAGCACGGGTCTCAAACCATAGTTATACTAGCTGCTACAAGATGGGGCTGTACCAAAACAACAGCTATCAGGCCTAGTGGCGACATCTAGGCTCTTACAAGCTAGCTAATATCATAATGTATCATGTAAGTACAATAAGTGATGGTAAAATATAAAAGGTTAGATATAAGCAACCGGAATAACAATATGAATAATTATTCTGCACCACCCAGCCTTACTCTTTTCGTATGTATGTGTGTTATACTGTATATGTATGTCCATTGTCCAGTATGTTCCTGTGAACCTTCCGCCAAATGCGTAGGTGTTTTCTGACAAGCAGCTGATTGGGTCCCTGTAGGAGGTGAGCAGCATTTCCTGCACTCTGTAAATCTCACTAATAAGAGCCGGGTGCCCCCCCCCCCCCCTTCCTCCTCCTCCTCCTCCTCCTCCTCCTCCTTCTCCTCCTCTTGGCTGGGTGATAAATGACGCCGCGTCTCCCTGACTGAATGGACAGCGAACAGAGAGAAGGAGAGAGAGAGACCGGAGGAGGAGACGGCGGTAATACAGTAACTGTGGATAGCAGGGTGATATCAGAGGGAGAGAAACCGCAAGGAAGACGTGTGTGTGTGTGTGTGTGTGTGTGTGTGTGTGTGTGTGTGTGTGTGTGTGTGTGTGTGTGTGTGTGTGTGTGTGTGTGTGTGTGTGTGTGTGTGTGTGTGTGTGTGTGTGTGTGTGTGTGTGTGTGTGTGTGTTTGGACTATGTTAGAGTTATGTGTTGCCGTTAGTGAATGTATTTGCATAATCAAGAGAACTTTGATGGAGTTCTTTGTGTGTGTGTGTGTGTGTGTGTGTGTGTAAATGAAAGGTCATAGATAAGTGTGGCAGGTAATGAAGACAGTATGCCAGTTTGTCTGCCTCCGTCTCAGCTTTATGACCACGTGCACGCGGGTCCCATGCTCAAATGTGTTGTTTTAACGAAAGCCTGGTTCTTTTCGGGCCGCTGTGCAGCCATGGCAACAACTGATTGTGCACGGAGACAGCCGTCTGATGGAATGTCCTCACGCCCACACACTCATTAATTACACACACACGCGCACACACACACACACACACACACACTCTTTCTTACTCTTATCGCCTCGGAGCAAGAGGGTTGATGCGCTTCACACAACTAGCGTAGGATGGGAGGAGGAAGAGAAGGCCGATAGAGGAGAGGAGACGGATGGATGGAAGGAGGGAGGGACGGAGATAGGGAAGCAGGGAGTTGGGGAGGAGAGGAGGAGAGGTGGGCAGGGTGAGAGAGCTGTTGAGTGGCCGTTATAAATGACTGGTGGGGAGTGGGAGACGGAGGTCAATACCCTGACCTCTGACCCCAAACTGCAGCCAATAGGAAGGGAGGAGCAGGTCTCCAGTGAACCCAAGATGACTCTGTTCTCTCTGGGTTTGAACTTAGATCAGACATCTATCGATCTAATCTTATCGATCTATTGTCGATCTATCGATCTATTGAATCTATCAATATATCGATATATCGATCTATCTAATCAATCGATCTATCGATCTATCGATATATCGATATATCTAATCTATCGATCTATCAAATCTATCAAATCTATCGAATCTATCTGCTACCTTTCAGGATTCAAATTCAAAAACAGCATAAGATGCTTTTGATGCTTTTGTGTTTGGATGATAGATATGTGTCTGTGTGTATAGGAATGTGTGTGTGTGTGTGTGTGTGTGTGTGTGTGTGTGTGTGTGTGTGCGTGTGCGTGCGTGCGTGCGTGCTCGTACGTATGCGTGAGTGTGTGTGTGCTCATGTGTCTGTCAGTTGATCTGTACAATATGTGTGGTTGTGTTTATGTGCTCATGGAGGGGGTTATGGAGTAATACTAAATCTAAATGGGGAGTTGGGGGGGGGTGGTGTGATGAGGTCTACCTGAAAAGGAAGTTCGGGGTGACAGGGTGAGCGGACGCTCCATTAGTAGCTTCCTAGCCTGCTCAGTAACCATGCATGGTCTCCCCGCCCCATAAAGAATGCATTAGGACACCCCCCCCCCCCTCTTCCAACACATGCTAATGTGGAAAGCTTTTTTTAAGCCCGGTCTATAGGATTCTGTTATTTCATGGCGGCGTCAGCATGCATCATAAGCTTGGTTCTAAATGGTAAACTGTAATGAGGAATGTGGTGTTGTACCGGCAGGCTGAATGAAACGGCTAATGGGCAGCGAAGGAAGCATGGCCTCCAGTTGGAGCGATACCCTTCGGGGGATGGAGGTTAATTGGATGACTGAAATGTGCTGAAGGCAGTTCCTATTATAAATATGAATGTAGGCTTGTGAGAAAATGTGTACGTTTACCGAACACTTTGCACAACGCTTTTTGGCACTTCTAGCGACTTTAAACCTAGCATTCCCTATTTTGGGAATGTCATTATCGGCAAAGGTTTTCAAACTATGACAATATTTTCAAAGGCAGCGAAAATAGGCAATCTGCTAGCTCACAATGCGGAGTGTGATGCATTGTGAGCTTTTAGATGAGCTATTTTCTCTAGTTGTTTGAGAAAGTATATAGGGATTAAGAGCTTAACATGATGGATCGGGTATATTTTCACAAGGCTGAGTAATGCAGCCATTAATTCAACTTGTTTGTTCAAATGGTTGATGGATAATTGTGCATCATAGCAATAGCACAAGTCATGGTTTCAGCTAATGCATTATGTAATGCATCGCATTACAAGCTTGTAGATATATTTCGGCGAAGATATTTCACGTAGAGCCAAAACAGGAGGGAGCCTCGGCTAGAGCCTATGAGAATGTACATGGTCAATAAAGTATAGGGTTTAAGTGGGTAACTTGAGAATGAATTGACCGATTTATTTCATGAGATCAGGAGGCTGCCCAAAGAGATGATTCAGTTGAGGGTAGAACATGTAAAAGTTCAAAGTCAAGGTCAGAATACTGATGGGCAGATTTTCATGAAACTTGGAGGGAATGATCAGTAAGCTGCCCTGGAGACATAATTACATTTTGGGTCGCAAGCGAGAGACGGAGAACAAGAGATGTTTGTACAGGCAGGGTTTGCACTCCCAGGTATATGTTCATTACCATAGTGCTATAAACATACACATGCAGTCACTCACGCACTCTTATACAGGTACATGCGACGCGTTTAGGTGTCGCTTCATCAGCGTAATCAAGTTTGTTGTGTCATTCATTCATTTGTTGTGTTCAAAGGTAACGCCCAAGATTTAAACCCGGGTCTCCCCGGAAACCATACCTCTAGGGGAGATATTAGTTCTGTGAGATTCAGGGTGAGCTATTGTGCTACACAAACCCAGTCACAAATGCACATGAGCGCTATTCCTAATCCTATGCACATGCACAGATGCATGCACAGACAATCAAACACACATGTGCGAGTACATTGTGCAGTGTGTGCGAGTGCACACTGCGCACGCAACACACACACACACACACACACACACACACACACACACACACACACACACACACACACACACACACACACACACACACACACACACACACACACACACACACACATATCCACATAAGCATGCACTTAGCCTGGCGTAGACAGACTATATCATTGCGTGGATATGAGTCTGGTGCTTCTATGAGGAAGTTTTTTTTCCAAGGGGGCGGGATCAAAACAATGACTCTCGACACAATTTGTTAGAC
>NC_139953.1:14829394-14834394 GCF_963454915.1 Gymnoscopelus microlampas
AAACCAATCTTACTCCAATTGGCCAAAAGGGGGCGCTATAGCAATTTTTTGAAAAGGCAGACTTTAAACAGGCATAAGTCATGCCTCGTTTGGCCGAAAGTCGTGAAACTTGCTTACACATGTGCCTTGACTCATGAGGAACACACGTATCGATTTGACCATTAAGCTCCGCCCTTAGATTTTCCGCAATTTTGAGCAGTTTGAAAAATACTTGTTTTTGCCAGTTCTGGCTTAACCGTGCATACGCTTTTTACGAAACGCGGCCATATGGTAGATGCTCATGAAAAACTACCAAGAAATAATTCTCACACTCATTCGTCAAAGGGTGGCGCTATAGCACTCAATTGAAAGTGCCAACTTTGAACAGGTACAACTCATGCCCTGTTTGACCTACAACCATGAAACTTCGATACACACATGCGTCTCTTCATGCCCGACAACTTTCGTGGTCTGACTTTTGACCTCTGACCTTTAGATCGCCCACCATTTTGAATTATATGAAAAACAGTCATTGGCTCCTAACTTCTGCATTTTTTCACTTATGGAAAATCCGTTGGAAATTTTTGTAGGCAGTGGTCCAAAGTTCATGTGTAAAATGTTTCGTGCAGATTGCTCAAAACTCCCAGGAGGAGATAGATTTTAACTATTACAGTTTTATGAAAATTATTCATCTGTGCCTAAAACATTCATGCAGACTCACATTTCTTTGAAACTTGGCAGAAATGTACAGGGTCATTCCAAATATCACTGAAACCAATCTCACTCCAATTGGCCAAAAGGGGGCGCTATAGCAATTTTTTGAAAAGGCAGACTTTAAACAGGCATAAGTCATGCCTCGTTTGGCCGAAAGTCGTGAAACTTGCTTACACATGTGCCTTGACTCATGAGGAACACACGTATCGATTTGACCATTAAGCTCCGCCCTTAGATTGTCCGCAATTTTGAGCAGTTTGAAAAACACTTAAACCCAGGATTTTTCAGCTATTTGTGTGAAACTGTATCATCTGTCTGATCTCCTTTTTCACAGTTACTTGTCTGTTGGGCCAATGGCGTCTCCCTTAAATGAATGCCTCACAATCTCAAGGTCGCCAGTTCAAGCCTCACTTGATGCAGACTTAATTTAAGTTGAATTGCAAACACCATGACTGTATCAATGAATACATGTGCAAATGGTAAAGATAACCTGAAATGCTTATTTGAGAGTACGTTTTTTCAACGTATGACATACTTTATCTGAAAATAGCTGATCTACAATCTCACAACTTTTCATGGTTTGTGAGCTTGTAGATCGGCTACTTTCACTAGTTTTGGTTCTGAGGAGATGTACAATTTCTTCATTGGTAAATGGTTTGTGAACGAGTGATCTTAGTGTTAGTGAAACAGGGGCTTGGTTCATGAAAGAAGGCAAGAGTTTATGATCTTCAACAGACAATATCAGCCTGGACAAAGCTATAGCACTATAGGTAGTGTTGCAGCCTATTATTCTGAAGGTTGAGAGTTCAAATGCTGTTAATGGCAGTAGGTTGAGATTTCCAATCAAACCATTATGTTTCCATCTCTCTCTCTCATCAATCTATTGTTTCCATGTCACTCTCTCTCTCTTCAATCTATTCCGTTTCCATGTCTCTCTCTCTCTCTATTCACTGGCCCCGTATTATCGCTGCTTGCAGCTATATTACGAATTGTTTTTCGCTCCCTCTCAATTCAAGGCTAATCTTAGTTTTGGCTGAACTGTGCTGTCGCTTTTCGCGAAACTCGGCCATATGGTAGATGCTCATGAAAAACTACCAAGAAATAATTCTCATAATCTTTTTTCAAAAGGTGGCGCTATAGCACTCAATTGAAAATGCCAACTTTGAACAGGTACAACTCATGCCCTGTTTGACCTACAACCATGAAACTTCGATACACACATGCGTCTCTTCATGCCCGACAACTTTCGTGGTCTGACTTTTGACCTCTGACCTTTAGATCTCCCACCATTTTGAATTATATGAAAAACAGTCATTGGCTCCTAACTTCTGCATTTTTTCACTTATGGAAAATCCGTTGGAAATTTTTGTAGGCAGAGGTCCAAAGTTCAAGAGTTAAATGTTTCGTGCAGATTGCTCAAAAATCCCAGGAGGAGATAGATTTTAACTATTACAGTTTTATGAAAATTATTCATCTGTGCCTAAAACATACATGCAGACTCACATTTCTTTGAAACTTTACAGAAATGTACAGGGTCATTCCAAATATCACTGAAACCAATCTTACTCCAATTGGCCAAAAGGGGGCGCTATAGCAATTTTTTGAAAAGGCAGACTTTAAACAGGCATAAGTCATGCCTCGTTTGGCCGAAAGTCGTGAAACTTGCTTACACATGTGCCTTGACTCATGAGGAACACACGTATCGATTTGACCATTAAGCTCCGCCCTTAGATTTTCCGCAATTTTGAGCAGTTTGAAAAATACTTGTTTTTGCCAGTTCTGGCTTAACCGTGCATACGCTTTTTACGAAACTCGGCCATATGGTAGATGCTCATGAAAAACTACCAAGAAATAATTCTCACACTCATTCGTCAAAGGGTGGCGCTATAGCACTCAATTGAAAGTGCCAACTTTGAACAGGTACAACTCATGCCCTGTTTGACCTACAACCATGAAACTTCGATACACACATGCGTCTCTTCATGCCCGACAACTTTCGTGGTCTGACTTTTGACCTCTGACCTTTAGATCGCCCACCATTTTGAATTATATGAAAAACAGTCATTGGCTCCTAACTTCTGCATTTTTTCACTTATGGAAAATCCGTTGGAAATTTTTGTAGGCAGTGGTCCAAAGTTCAAGTGTTAAACGTTTCGTGCAGATTGCTCAAAAATCCCAGGAGGAGATAGATTTTAACTATTACAGTTTTATGAAAATTATTCATCTGTGCCTAAAACATACATGCAGACTCACATTTCTTTGAAACTTTGCAGAAATGTACAGGGTCATTCCAAATATCACTGAAACCAATCTCACTCCAATTGGCCAAAAGGGGGCGCTATAGCAATTTTTTGAAAAGGCAGACTTTAAACAGGCATAAGTCATGCCTCGTTTGGCCAAAAGTCGTGAAACTTGCTTACACATGTGCCTTGACTCATGAGGAACACATCTATCGCTTTGACCAGTAAGCTCCGCCCGTAGATTGTCCGCAATTTTGAGCAGTTTGAAAAACACTTAAACCCAGGATTTTTCAGCTATTTGCGTGAAACTGTATCATCTGTTTAATCTCCTTTTTCATAGTTCCTTGTCTGTTGGTCCAATGGCGTCTCCCTTAAACGAGGGCCTCACAATCTCAAGGTCGCCAGTTCAAGCCTCACTTGATGCAAACTTAATTTAAGTTGAATTGCAAACAACATGACTGTATCAATGAATACATGTGCAAATGGTAAAGATAACCTGAAATGCTTATTTGAGAGTACGATTTCTCAATGTATGACATACTTCATTCTGAAAATAGCCGATCTACAATCTCAAAACTTTTCAGATAGCAACGTGTTTCTGAGCTCGTAGATCGGCTGCTTTCACTGTTTTCGGTAGCGAGGAGACATACAATTTCTCTATTGGTAAATGGTTTGTGAACGAGTGATCTTAGTGTTGGCTTGGTTCATGACAGAAGGCAAGAGTGTATGATCTTCAACAGAAAACATCAGCCTGGACAAAGCTGTAGCACTATAGGTAGTGTTGCAGCCTATTAGCCTATCATGTGGCGGCCATAGCTGGGTGGTTAGTGAGCACGCCTAGGGAACCAGAGGCCCTGGTTGCCCCAGGTTCGATTCCAGGCCATCCCAGCATATGCGTCGATGAAATGAAATTAGTCCCTGACCAAGACTCTTAACCCCTAATTGCTCACAGGTCCTCATTGGAAACAAGACCACAAGGACTTTCATGAACGACCTGTTAAAAGGAATTATCCTTATCCTAGTCCGAAGGTTGAGAGTTCGATTCCTGTTAATGGCAATAGGTTGAGATGTTCAATCTATCCATTCTGTTTCCATCTCTCTCTCTCATCAATCTATTCCGTTTCCATGTCTCTCTTCAAACTATTCCGTTTCCATGTGTCTCTCTCTCTCTCTCTCTCTCTCTCTCTCTCTCTCTCTCTCTCTCTCCAGTTTCCATGTCTGTCTCTCTCTCACTGGCCCCGTATTATCGCTGCTTGCAGCTATATTGATAATTGTTTTTCGCCCCCTCTCAATTGAAGGCTTCTGCCACTTTTCGCAGTTCTGGCTGAACCGTGCAGTCGCTTTTTACGAAACTCGGCCATATGGTAGATGCTCATGAAAAACTACCAAGAAATAATTCTCACACTCATTCGTCAAAGGGTGGCGCTATAGCACTCAATTGAAAGTGCCAACTTTGAACAGGTACAACTCATGCCCTGTTTGACCTACAACCATGAAACTTCGATACACACATGCGTCTCTTCATGCCCGACAACTTTCGTGGTCTGACTTTTGACCTCTGACCTTTAGATCTCCCACCATTTTGAATTATATGAAAAACAGTCATTGGCTCCTAACTTCTGCATTTTTTCACTTATGGAAAATCCGTTGGAAATTTTTGTAGGCAGAGGTCCAAAGTTCAAGTGGTAAACGTTTCGTGCAGATTGCTCAAAAATCCCAGGAGGAGATAGATTTTAACTATTACAGTTTTATGAAAATTATTCATCTGTGCCTAAAACATACATGCAGACTCACATTTCTTTGAAACTTTGCAGAAATGTACAGGGTCATTCCAAATATCACTGAAACCAATCTTACTCCAATTGGCCAAAAGGGGGCGCTATAGCAATTTTTTGAAAAGGCAGACTTTAAACAGGCATAAGTCATGCCTCGTTTGGCCGAAAGTCGTGAAACTTGCTTACACATGTGCCTTGACTCCTGAGGAACACACGTATCGATTTGACCATTAAGCTCCGCCCTTAGATTTTCCGCAATTTTGAGCAGTTTGAAAAATACTTGTTTTTGCCA
>NC_139953.1:14839394-14884394 GCF_963454915.1 Gymnoscopelus microlampas
AGAGATGGAGATGGAGTGGAGGAGGGAGAAAAAGACTGGAGCGATGGTTAAATACGACATTGGGACGTCATTTTGCTTATGATTATAGAGAGTTGCATGTGCGTATGTGTGCAACGCTGTGCAGCTTTGAACGCATACATATTATGTGTGTGTGTGACGCGGTTATTTAAAGCATCTGAGATTATGAACTCACCAAAATGTGAAGACAATTCACAAAGAAAGATACATGAAAGATATTCAGGAATTTACATCTTGGTTCTACTGGCAGTGTGCGCAACACATTTGGCCCGTATTGGTCCAGTGGTTTGCAAGATTAGCTGTGGACGAACATTCGCCCAGACGGCTCGCCCCCTAGGAGCCACGTCGGGGGAAGAAAGTTGTGCTTTTCTTCTTTTTGTGCGACATTGAATACATTTAAACAAACTTTTGCGGTTTCCATTTGGCTCCTCTAAAGTCATACATCATAATTTGCACAAACACACTCAGTCAGATTGAAAACAACAGCCACCGACGGAGTCAGAGAAAGCACAACTGTGAGACAGAAATGTGTGTGTGTGAGAGAGAGAGAGAGAGAGAGAGAGACAGAGACGTCTGGTTGGATGTCGGGGTAGATAGCTGCAAACACAGAGTTAATGAGGTGGAGAAAGATGGAGATGTATTAGAGAGAGACGGAGGGAGCGAGAGAGAAAGAACTGTAACTGTCTCTGTTCAGCCGGGTTAATAGAGCATCCCGAGAACTGCCAGGTCACGACCCCATACTCACACGCCGTTTTATTTCAATTACAGACACAAGGCCTCTGTGTGTGTGTGTGTGTGTGTGTGTGTGTGTGTGTGTGTGTGTGTGTGTGTGTGTGTGTGTGCGTGTGCGTGTGCGTGTGCGTAGATGGACATGGAGTGTGCACTGTGTTTATTTGGTCATGGGTCTAAACCGGATAGAAAGGTGTGGGTAATAGTAGCACTGGGAGGTGATATCACACACACACACACACACACACACACACACACACACACACACACACACACACACACTCCTCCGTCCATTAGCGGTGTGGTCTTACTCGGGCGAGGGGCTCATGCTACATTGGCGTCCTAATGCCGTGTCCTTCCCAGCAGCCTCTCTGGCGGGGTGGGTTAGCCGTGGGAACAGAGCGCGCTCAGAATAGGTTGCTGACAGGCAGCCGTCTGCGGACATGCCTGATCACAGAATGTAAAGGGCTGCACTGGGGGCCTTGCACCTGCATTGTCCTACTGAGCAGCTCTTGGTCCTTTCTTTTTACATTCTCATCTTTAGCACCCTGGAAATGCTACATGTAGCATTTTGTCTTATTAGGGGTTCAGGCCAAAAGGGCTTAACTACATGAACCCTGGCGGGTTCATGTGGGCTCTGCTATATACAGTACTGTATATATTTTCAGTGAAGATATTTGGTATAGTGGGGAAAAAAGTAGCGTTTCTATAGACCCCTGGGGAACTCGTTTTATATTTATTTTTAGCGGTGTATGAAAGATATTCTATTATTCTGACATCTCAATGTGGACAGCCGTCTTTTAGAAAATATTCTGAAAATGTGAAATGTGGATGGAAGTTTGTTTTCGGGGGACTTTTTCTTGCCTTTTTGCCTGATAGGTACAGCGGAAAGAGACCGGAAACATGGAGAGAAAGTAGGGGAGTGACATGCATGTGACTCATGGCCAACAAGGAGTCGAACGGGGAACTTGCTGCCAGGCACTAGAGCCCATGTGGTACGCATCCGAACCACTCTGCTGTCGGGTCGCCCCGGAAATCAGTATTTTTCAACCAGTATTTTCCTCTTTTTTTCCGTCCCCTAAGAGATACAGTACTTCCCTTTCCCTCTGTGCTGCCGCTGACCTAGCAGTAACCCTGCTGTTCAGATACACTGATACAGCCCTCATATGAGGGGAGGGACAGCTTCCAGCCTGCATCTGTCTGTCTGTCTGTCTGTCTGTCTGTATCTCTCTCCCTCTCCCTCCCTCTCTCTCTTGGTAGTGCAGAGTCGTAAGCCCTGCCCTGTTGCAAACGTAACTTGTGTCACGTGCACACAACACAAGGCTCAATGCAACAGTGCATAATGCATGCAAAGACGTGCACAAATACATGCAAACTGTTATACACACATGCACACAACACAAGTGCTTGCGATAGCATATGTCTAAACAGAAGCAGAAGGCAACATTGAAAAAGCAGATGAATCATCTCTCTCCTCCTGCCTCTGTCTGTCTCCGTAGATTCCTGCTGGGATAGTTTCGCCCTGCTGCAGACATCTGCAACTGTACGTGTGTGTGTGTGTGTGTGTGTGTGTGTGTGTGTGTGTGTGTGTGTGTGTGTGTGTGTGTGTGTGTGTGTGTGTGTGTGTGTGTGTGTGTGTGTGTGTGTGTGTGTGTGTGTGTGTGTGTGTGTGTGTGTGTGTGTGTGTGTGCGTGCGTGCGTGCGTGCGTGCGTGCGTGTAGCCGGATTTATATGTCATTGTACGGCGGTGTCGCCTGTCGAAAATAGCAGATCTAAAAGCTCACGACGCATCGCAGATGTGCCACGTTGTGAGCTTATAGATCTGCTATTATTGTAAATTAGGCGTACATATAGAGTGTATGAATGTGTGGTAGATACAGACAGATAGACAGAATCGTGAAGAAACATAGACAGAGAAAGAGAGTGCCATGGACAGAGAGGGAAAGAAGAGGTAGAGAGACAAATAGAGAAAGAGGGAGATAGATTGAGAGAGAGAGAGACCGATGGTTAACGGTGAGGAAGGGACATCATTTTGAACTAGAACCAGTGTAGATGAGACAGAGAGTGCAGACAGAGAGAGACAGGCAGATGGTTAAAGACAGGCAGAGAAGGGGAGAGAAACACACAGAGAAAGAGAAAGAGACACACAGAGAAAGACATAGACAGGCAGACAAAGGGAGAGAGACACGCAGAGAAAGAGACAGGTAGAGAGACAGACAGAGAGAGAGAGACAGGCAGAGAGAGAGAGACAGATGGAGAGAAAGACAGGCAGAGACAGACAGAAAGACACACAGACAGATAGATGTGTGAACAGATTAGGCGTGCTCCTGGCGCCTGGCTGTGGTTGCAGTGAGTTGATGTGTCACGCGGATGCTGAGGGTGCTGACAGGAGCACTGGAGCGCACCATCTGTTGATGCTGCTCGCACTCATTTTGTTCATTTTATCATCTGGGAAAACTTTGAGTGTGTGGGTATGTGTGTGTGTACAGTATGTGTGTTTGGGTATGCTTGTGTGTGACTGTCTATATGTGGGCTTCTCTCTCTCTCTCTCTCTCTCTCTCTCTCTCTCTCTCTCTCTCTCTTTGTGTTGTGAAATAAAGAAATTGTGCAAAGGGGGTAGGTGACAGGAACACATAATTAATATATGGAACAGAATGATGTCCTCACATGGGTAGAAAGATGAGTAGCTTCGTGGAAATTGAGGACATTTAGCTGGTCCTCACTTTTCAGCAGGCTTGAGATTATTTAGGACTTTAAGTTTAAGGTTTAGGTTTAAAATTAGAGTTAGGTTATTTGACATGTAGTGGTGATGGTAAAAGTTAGAGGTTAGGGAGTTATATGGTCGCGTTTCCAAAGGTCACTTGCCCCTTGATATAGCATCTGAAACAGTCAGTGGTTGGGGTGGCTAGAATCTTTGAGAAGCCTGCAAGCTTTTCTGACGCAACTTCCGTCGTATACTGTACTGTATGTCCTGGATGGAGGGAAGCTCCACCCAGCGCAAGCTGCGTGCATGCGTGTGCTTGTGTGTGTTTGTGTGTGCGTACATCACTGCCACTTAGCGGGTTTGAACCAAGGTCTTCCATGTGGAAATCCAACCATCTATCAGTGAGCCAGAGGGGAATCCCCCCGCAGGCTTGTCAGAGATATATTTATGTATGTAGATCATCATAGATGTCTCATTTGTTATTGTGCAAACTGCATACAGCAGTGAATGTGGTCTGCACGTCTGCGCCCGTAGACTGCAACATAAGGGACCCATAAGCTTTGAGAATTTGAGAATGCCTATATGTCTGAATGAGTAAATAATAATGTTAGTACAGTACATACAGTACATTATTAGGGAGTACATGTCAACCAATGTGGAGCCATAATGTTGGGGCAGTGTAGCATATGGGAGGATTGTAGGATTCCACAGATTCCAGGATGGCAGAATTCACTGTTGAATGTGTTTTTGGATGTGTTGTGTCATTTATTCTGCCATCAGGCTTATGAGCAAGCACTGAATATGGACTATATGGCCACTTCTCTGTGGCTAATGTAAACGGACCTATGACAATGCTATTTTCACTTGAGCATGTTGCACCTTCAGGTAGTTTAGAATTTTAATTTAAGATTTTTAATTCATTTATGCAGCTATATGTTTAAAAAATAACACAGATCACATTTAACACTGAGTTTTAATGTCTTAACTCGTAAGACTGTATGTAGCTGCTGTGTTGGTTTTAGCGCACAATGAATTTCACATGTCTTTTACTACTGTAATTGGTATTGCTGACAAATAACGTTGAACCTTATAATAATAATTGTATTCTTATACACGTCCCTTGAACCTTGAAAAATGTCTGCTCCCTAACTTGTTTTTCAGTTCCATTCAGCAATGTGCTTGAACTACATTTTGAAGTTATTTTTGAAACATTTCTTTAATATGGTCCTGGTCAAAATATAGGCTAAAGAAAACAGCTAGCTTGTTAGTGTGCACTTGGCGGTTCATTGGTTTTAACAGGGAACATGCAATGCAAACAGGCCATTTTTAGGATAGCTGACTGGCAAACGCACACTCGCCATTTGGCATGTGCTTGGTCGAAAAATGCACAGAAATCCAAATGCCAGTATCTCTTTACCGTAGGCCCCATACTTCTTAGGGCCTTCTGAGATGGAATGTTTTTCGGCTGCACTTAAGTTACTGCAGTTTGGACACGCTTGAGTGTCGGAAGAATTAGCCATGTTAGATCCACAAACTTCCCCCATGGCTGTCAGCGAGTCACTTGAGATTCTGTACCAGCTGACTTTAATGTCACACATACATGTAATGGTAGACCTCGCCAACAGAATACCAAGATGGCGTCCGTAACCCCGCAGAGACGAAAACTCTCATATCACTGTCTGTGACGTTCTTTGCCCCAAATCGTCAATTCCTTTTTCATAACGTCTTCTCTCTTTTTACTATACACATACTGTAATTAACGTGTGCATACTGTATGCCTGCCGTGTATCACCTAACCTTGTGGTTGTGTGTTTTTACATGAATGTATGTCAGCTTGCATATGTCTATGTGTGTGTCCTGTCCACACGCACGCGCGCGTGGACACACACACACACACACACACACACACACACACACACACACACACACACACACACACACACATGGTTTTCCCATAGTTCTTTTACTGCCTTTTGCTGTAACTCTGACCCATGTCTAACCATCTGTCCTGCTCTCTGGGTGCCTGTAACAACCAGTTACCCCCTCTTCTCTTCTCTTCTCTTCTCTTCTCTTCTCTTCTCTTCTCTTCTCTTCTCTTCTCTTCTCTTCTCTTCTCTTCTCTTCTCTTTCTCCCCCTGCCCCTTTTCTACCCTTCCCCACATTAGCCCTGGATCCCCCTCTCTCCAGTCCTCCCACTTACACCAGTAAACCATTCCCCAGTCAGACGCACTCATCCACCGACAACCTTCACTTGCCTGGAGGGGAAACGTTGAGCGTCATAATGGATGTTAGCCCTGTTAGTTGATAGTTAGTTAGTTAGTTAGTCTCGTTATATTATCTATACATACACATATACAGTAGGATTACTTTAATTCAATATTGCAATTCTATGACGGATACAAGTACATTTTTCTGCGTCTTTTATTTTTCTTAATTGTCATTTTATTTTCTTCTATCCTGTTTCTTCTATATCTTTTTTTCAAGCATGTGTGTGTTCAGAAACTTGATTGATAAGTTTGATGTAGTATTATTAATCTAAATTTCTCTTTAAATGGTTTTATGCCTTATGTAAAGCACTTTGTATGAAATGTGCTTTGCCTACACCTGAGTCTTTCTTAATACACACACTTTAACACACTTTAACTTTAACACACTTTTAACACGTTTTGGGAATGGTCAGTTGAAGCAAATAGGTATTGTCATACCACCCTCCTGTGGTATGAGCACATCCAAATTACATCCACCCCAATGTGTAACATGAACATCTTTAATGCACACACTTACACATGCATGTATGCATACACCTCATACACCTAAATGGTACAGACACATGCAAACACACACACACACACACACAAAGCAAGAACACAACCACGCAAAGCATGCGCACGCGCACACACACACACACACACACACACACACACACACACACACACACACACACACACACACATAGAATTACACGGAGCATGGAGCCTGTTTATCTAATTTTCTTCACACCTTCGCATATGTGTTTCACACTGGGGCACTGGCCTTGACATGGTAGATGGATTTCACACACATACACATGCGCACACGCACATGCGCGCGCGAGCACACACACACACACACACACACACACACACACACACACACACACACACACACACACACACACACACACACACACACACACACACACACACACACACACACACACACACACACACACACGGCATGGCATGGCATGGCACAAGCGCTAATTAGAGCACACATGTATGCTAGCTAGACGGAAATGGAGACAAAGGCGTGTTCATATACACTCAGTTATCAGAATGATAGGAACAGCCAGGAAGACTTGCAGCTGTGGGGAGAAGGAGGAACCCATAAGTCTAGCTATGAGACTGTGGAGAGATAAAGAACATACACACACACACACACACACACACACACACACACACACACACACACACACACACACACACACACACACACACACACAAAGGTTTGTATTACTAGACTTGTAAGGGCATCACAATGTGAGGATGGCAATTTTATGAATGCCACTTTTTTACAATTTGTTGGCCATTTTAATATCTAAGTATACTTAGTTGTGCAACGGTGCCTCGTAGCGTGACACGTTCTGAGCTTGTGGATCTGCTATTTTTGGTACTGACACCAGTATGCAAGTATAACTATAAATCCACTAAATGCCTTGAATCATTTCCTAATTGCAAACCTAACTCTAAAAAAACATAAAACAACATTATTTCTCTAATGAGGACCTTCTCAAAGATTTGACCCTCACAAGTATAGTAATGCAGTACATACTGACACGCACACGCACACGCACACGCACACACACACACACACACACACACACACACACACACACACACACACACACACACACACACACACACACACACACACACACACACACACACACACACACACACACACTTTACTGAGGCTGAAGAAGAGATGAGGGCTCTTTCCTGTGTGTTCCTGTGGAGACATGCTGGTAAATTTGCCTTTGAAATGTGGAAAGTGTTTATGCGTGTGTCCAGTATTATGTTGATGCGATGCGCTCCATTCCAAAATGTTATGTAGTGTAACGGGTGCTAGCTTTAAAACATGTTAATACAAACAACAGCCCGTTCTCACAAACGTAGCCTTTTTTGTTATTTATCAACCACTTTCAACCTGGGCATGACAGTTTTGGGCATGTCACCATAGGCAAAATATGTCAATTATTATTATTTTAATAGTGAAAAAATCTACAAGCTCACAGTGCTTTGTGATGCAACGCGTTGTGAGCTGGGTAGATTGCTATTTTCACTATTTTGTCTCTGTCGGGTGGAAACCTCATATGTCCAAAACTGTTACTTTTCAGGATTCAAATTCAAAAGCAGCCAAATAGCAGATCTACAAGCTCACAATGCGTCACATCGCGACGCATTGTGAGCTTGTAGATTGGCTATTTTGAAATGGCCAAAATGTATATAGGGCTGAAGTGGTTAATGTTTGTTTTGTAATAATAATATATATTTTCAAATAATTGTGGTGGAGTAAAAGTACATTATTTGCCTCTGAGATGTAGTGGATTAGAAGTAAAAGTATTGAAAACTGGAAATACTCCAGTAAAGTAAAAGTACCTCAAAATTGTACTTAAGTACAGTACTTGAGTCCTGGCCCCACTGAGTCCATGTACTTAGTTACTTTACACGACTATCCCTGGGCAACTGTTCCATCAACACCAAATCTCTTCACCAAAAATAGCCAATCTACAAGCTCACAAAGTGTCACAGTGCGACGCACAAGAGAAGCTTGTAGATCGGCTAATCTTCCCCCTGGAATCTGGATGCTGGGGTTCAAGTGGTTAATGGCTCACTCATTTCTGTTGCAGGTGATCTGCAATTGATTCAGACAGCTCCTCCCCTAGTAGGCCCCTCCCCTCTGTCTATATAAGCCCCTCCTCCTCTGCCAGCAGCCATCTTGCCCACACAGTGTTTTCCTCTAATCATTCTTTCATTTCTTCTGGGAAAAACCCTAATTATTGTTTGCATTAATCACTTGTAGGCTTTACTTGATTACATTTTATAATTTGGCAATAAATGAAAATAAGTGTTTAGAGCAGGGGTCTTCAACAGGGGGTCAGGGACCCCTAAGGGGTCGTCAGAGTTACTACAGGGGTCCATCAAATCTTTGTGTGATAGGAACTTTATTTTACATTAACCACCCTATTCTGAGGAGAACTTTAGCCAAAAAAATAGCAGATCTACAAGCTCACAGTGAGCTTGTAGATCAGCTATTTTCGGCAAAGCGGTTTGGTGTAGAGGGGAAAAAGAGCTGACCAAGTACAGTGCCAAAGGTCAAGTTTACTGAGTATTGAGCCTTTAAGTGAAATAAACAAAAAACATGAATTCACACAACACTGATAGCTATCTATGAAATCTATGAAAATGTTTAATCTGCAACACAAGTTTATACAATGTGTAGTTGGGGTCCCTGCTTCATCTCTCTCTCAACTAAGGGGTCCTTGGCCTGAAAAACATTGAAGACCCCTGGTTTAGAGCCTACTAGATTTAAAATGTTTATGCGTTGTTGCAGTAGTGCTGACCTACGCTTCATGTCCGGCTCCTCATTATTTTTGGCGCGTTCAAAGCACGGTGAGTGAGGTTTCCTGGCTGATAGGTTGTTTTGCTCTATCTGCGCTTGTGTGCCAAGCGTCCGGGTGTAAATGCAGACAATAATATTCACACATACACACATGCTGCAAGGCTATCACGCAAAAATTATTAATGTAGGAACACTTGCCGGAGGTGTGAACAGGACAGGAGTTAGCATATGTCCCATAAATCTATACATGCACCGTGAGAGGTCATCAAATCAAAAGCCGGGGGGCATCGGTGCTATTTCCTAGTGGCTATTAAAAATCCAAACGCGGAGGGGAGTTGCCTGGTAACCCCCTAAATAGAGGGTCTTGTTCCGTGCAACTGTCGGGTCGCTGGGTGTCAGGTTGTGTCATCCCTGCCCAACCCTGAGATACTTGACATAGCATCGCTGTCGTGTGGAAACCTTGTACTGTATGTCCAAAACTGTTATTTTTCGGGGGATTTTAAGAAAAGAAAGTTGTGTTCCAATGGATCCAATGTAGATATTATTTAGTCACAACAAGCTCTTGTTAATAATGTTTCATTGGTTCAATATTTACAAAGTCCACAGACAGAACACTTTCACCCTTCACTTAAAAAACAGAAATAGTGAAAATAGCCAATCTACAAGCTCATAATATGTCGCGATACAACACGCTTTGAGCTTGTAGATCGGCTATTTTTCTGTTTTGTAAGACGAAGTAGGGCATTAATTCACAAAAAGAAAAGATAAACATAAAAAGTTGAAATACGGAGATACAAGGTTTTTGCATGCCCGACAGCAATTATGGTGTACTGTGTGTGTGTGTGAGAGAGTGTGTGCATGCATGTTTTTATGTATATGTAAGTTTATATGTTTGTGTACAAGTATGATTCAGTGCTACGTGTGTGTGTGTGTGTGTGTGTGTGTGTGTGTGTGTGTGTGTGTGTGTGTGTGTGTGTGTGTGTGTGTGTGTGTGTGTGTGTGTGTGTGTGTGTGTGTGTGTGTGTGTGTGTGTGTGTGTGTGTGTGTGTGTGTGTGTGTGTGTGTGTGTGTGGTTGAGAATGCTAGTACATGACAGCTGTGGACCTTTGGAGGGAAACGCACCATATTAGCGTCCATCATCACTGTTATTATGACCCCTGCTCCTGAGTATTACTTAACCATGTCATGACAGGAGGATTTTCATTGTAGGAGTTTCTATATGTGCATAAAGTATATGCACCCATTTTTGGGTCACAGATATATTTGTATAGGTTGCGAGTAACTTATTTGAAAATATTTTTCGGATTTTCTTAATTTCAGAATTTATGGATTTCAGAATAGAAGAAATCCATACATTGAAAACTTTTTGAAAATAGCAGATCTGCAAGCTCACAACACATTGCATAGCGATTTGCGGTGTGTTGTGAGCTTGTTTCAGTAGGCTTAAGTGGTTCATTCATAATGGATTTTTTGTAAGTTTGGGTTCTCGAGCTGAAAAAGTTTGGGAACCACTGAGATACATAGTCTAAAGTTTGTAGAATATGAACAAGTAGTACCTATGTACAACCTATGTACATGGGCCTGTGTGTGCATACACAGTTAAATCAAGTGGACCCGTGTGTGTGTGTGTGTGTGTGTGTGTGTGTGTGTGTGTGTGTGTGTGTGTGTGTGTGTGTGTGTGTGTGTGTGTGTGTGTGTGTGTGTGTGTGTGTGTGTGTGTGTGTGTGTGTGTGTGTGTGTGTGTGTGTATGTGTGTGTGTGTGTACGCGCGAGCGCCATACCAACCGATCTCATTTCCGTTGGCTTCGGTGTGGATATTTTACTCTTGTTTTTTCTAACTCTTGTGGAAATTTAACCTCTGTTTCCTCTCTGCAAACCCCTCAGTCATAATACACTTGTTTAGGCTTGGCAGGGATTAGATGGGGGTTAGCGCGGGCCAGGCGGTGGTGAGGGGTGTTGGTGGATGGGTCAAGGTGTATAGATGTTTTTTGGAGAGAGGAAGAGGACTTTGGCCACTTAAGCCCTATATACTCCGATGTTGCAACGATTATTAGCGGGCATACTATGCATAAGCTCACAACGCTTCGCATCGTGACGTGTTGTGAGCTTGTATTTTCGCTATTTTCTTTGATCAATGAAACATTTGCATTTTTTTTGACAATTTTCACTTAGTAGTAATAAGTGCAGTAATGACATGCACAGGGGAACCAGGGTTAAAGTGGTTAAGAAGCATTACGATGGCTGAGGGTGGGTGCTGACTGGAGGTGTGAAGTATAGGCAGATACGTATATGCCAGGGCAAGACGCAACATGTCTTTCTTCAAAAAGAAAAAAGGAAATCATGTAAATCGATTCAGTCGGATTTAGCTGACATTCATTTTGGAGGAAAAAAGAGTTTGTGGTAGGTTTTGCATCAATTTCTAAAATTCTGGAGTTTGTAAAGCGATGGCTTTGTAAATATCAGATGAAAAGTCCCAGGTGAAAACATTTGCTGTATTATTTAAAGGTGACATGGTAGCGGAGGACTCACTTAAAAACAGATGCTAATCATACACAGTCAGAACTGGATGAAACTATTTGCCATGTTTGGTTGACCGTTCTGCTGTCCATCCCACAGGAATAGGAAAAAGAATAAAGAAAGATGTAGAACATACTGTAGAAAAAGAAAGAATGGAGAAATAAGTAATCAAAGATGAAGAGAAAAGATCAAAGAAATAAAACAACAATAATAAGTCAACAAAAGGAGCAGAGTTATAATAAAAAGTGAGAGTTAGCAGGGTGTAAGGCTGTGTTAACACAGTGTGCTGTGTGTTAATTAGCCGTAGCAGACACTAATCCCTCTGTGGGGTCATCAGCTGGGGTCCAGCCTAAACCAGACAGAGGTCACAACAACATCCGGCTCAACGCATTAATGACGGCTGCATACTGTAGAGGGGTGTGTGTGTGTGTGTGTGTGTGTGTGTGTGTGTGTGTGTGTGTGTGTGTGTGTGTGTGTGTGTGTGTGTGGGTGTGCGTGTGCGCGCGCCCGTGCCTGTAGGAGCATGCATCTCTGTGATTTTGTGTGATTGTATTTCTGTGTATTTGTCTTGGGTTTTTTTCTTGTTTTTTCTGTTAATGTATGGATGTGTGTTGGTCCCGTGCGCACATGTCTTCTGAAGGGCCTGTGTGTGTGTTTGTTCAGATCAGCTGGTAGCAGATGGAACCGTATTGATCTGTATTATTGATTGGTGTTTACAGTGAGGATTTCTTTACTGTAGCTGCAGCTCGACACACACACGCGCGCGCGCACACACACACACACACACACACACACACACACACACACACACACACACACACACACACACACACACACACACACACACACACACACACACACACACACACACACACACACACACACACACACACACACACACACTGAAGGGGCTACAGTAGCCAACATGGGGGACACACTGCACCATCATGCATGTATGTGTGACTGTTGAGCAAGGATGGGGATTAAGAACACAACACACACACACACGCACGCGCGCACACACACACACACACACACACACACACACACACACACACACACACACACACACACACACACACACACACACACACACACACACACACACACACACACACACACACACACTTGCTTGTCGATACACACTTGCATACAAATGCCCTGGGTATGTTGTAGAATGAATGACATGAATCCTGTCTCTCTGTATCTCCCCCTCTCTTGCACACGCGCATACACATACACGCACACACGCACACACACCTGGTCCCTGCAATCAATTTGTACCTTTAGCTTATAGTGGACAGAGGACTGACGTTTAGTTTTATATCAAAAACCTTTAGGTTTATTCCTAGATTAGATGTGTCAGGAGAGGACTGATAGATGATGATGATGATAGATTCATGAGGAGTATTTTTAACTTCCAGACCTCTCCCTCACTTCTCCACAGATTCTTTTCCCGTATCCAGCTCTGCCTACCGAGAACCCTGCAATAATAAACAGGACCCACGAGAGGTAGCCACACCGCTCACACACATGCACACCCAAACACGCACGCACACCAGCGCGCGCACACACACACACACACACACACACACACACACACACACACACACACACACACACCCACACACAATATGCACCAATAATTCTCAGGCACAATGCATACATTCAAAAAGTCCTCCTGAGGGCCGGGAAATCTTTTCTAACGTTAATGTATGTCTGACTGCTTTCATTTCTGCGATAAAAAAATAAAGTCCCACTGCCAATTTAAGATGCCCCTATTGAGATTCTGTTTTGGAACCGTAGTCTCTTCCCAGTGGTGGAAAAAGTATATATTTTTTACATAAGTAAAAGTATCAATACTGCAATGTAGAAATACTCTGTTACAAGTAAAAGTCCGGTATTCAAAATGTACTTGATTAAAAGTACAAAAGTATTGGTATCAAAATCTACTTAAAGTACCAAAAGTACTCATTATGCAGAATGTCCCATTTCACAAGTTTTCAAATGTATAAATATAATAATATAAATAAAATGTTTATAAAAATCTTTTGAAAATAGCAGATCTACAAGCTCACAATGCTTCGCATCGCCACGCATTGTGAGCTTGTAGATCGGCTATTTTCAAATGGCCGAAATGTATATAGGGCTGAAGTGGTTAATGTTATGTTTTGTAATAATAATCAAAATATACAAAGTAACTAGTAAATAACATTTTCAAATAATTGTAGTAGAGTAAAAAGTACAATATTTGCCTCTAATGTACTGAAAACTGGAAATACTCCAGTAAAGTAAAAATACCTAAAAATTGGACTCAAGTACAGTACTTGAGTAAATGTACCTAGTTACTTTACACCACTGGTCCTTTCCCTGCACATGGTCATGCACAACTCAACATCATGGTGCTAGGTTTAGTGTGTGAATATTTACACGTGTCACCCACCTTTCCTATTTCCTGTCCACTGTCTCTGGCCTCTCTAAGGCTGAAGCTACAGGGACATCTTTGAGTTTGACGCAGAAAAAACGGTCTGCTGCTGTCACCCGTGTCGAGGGTTGTGTACTCAAAACACCCACACTGCCCTGGGACGGCTCCAAACCAGGGAGAAGAATGGGAGAGGATAGGATGCCAAATCTGAAGGAACTGATGTGAAGAGGTATGTACTTGACAAAGTAACCGCAGTGTTTTTTTGCTGTCTGACTAGATCCCTGAGATGCAGTGGTGGAAAGTAACTAAGTACACGTACTCAAGTACAAGTACTGTACTTAGGTACAATTTTGAGGTATTTGTACTTTACTTGATTATTTCCAATTTCCAATTATTTTACTTCTACTCCACTACATCTCAGATCCAAGTACTTTCTACTTTTGGTACTGTAAGTGCATTTTGATACCAATACTTTTGTTCTTTTACTCAAGTAAGTTTTGAATTCAGGACTTTAACTTGTAGAGTACTTCTGCATTGCAGTATTGATACTTTTACTTAAGTTAAAAAGAAAATGCACTTTTTCCACCACTGCTAGATCCCTGAGATGAGAGATGAAGCTGCAGGAAAAACAGTTAATTTATGAGTGAATGTGTATGGAAAGTGTACGGAAAGCAGACTGATGAAATAATCCCCCCCCCCCCCCAAACGTCCATTTTATATATTGTCTTGTTTCTGAGTCTCTAAGACATACATTTCGTTTGATTTTTTCTTAGATGAAAATGCCCTACTTTGTTGGACAACAGTGAATTGCAAAAAGTAGTAAAAATGCTATCTAAAAGCTCATAGAGCATCGCATATGACGCGGTCTGAGCTTGGAGATCTACTATTTTTCTTTTCTTTTTTAAACATTTTATTTTGAAAGTGAAAGTCTGTGGATTTTATAAATGTCAAGCCAATGAAAAGTATCATCAAGAGCTCGTGTAAATAAGTACATCGGTTCCATTGGAACGCCGGTTCTTATTCCCCATTCCCTGAAAAGTAACAGTTTTGGATAGACAAGGTGTCGGGTGGAAACCAAAACTGTTACTTTTTGAGGATCCAAATAAAAGAAAATGCAAAAATAGCAGATCGACAAGCTCAAAACGCGTGGCTTAGCACTGTGTTTCGAGCTTGCAGATCTGCTTTTTTGACACTTTTGTGTGACGCTGTAGTATGATCAAGTAGGGTGTTAATTCACAAAAAAAACGTGAAAAGTTAACATATGGAGATAAGAGGTTTCTGCCTGACAACAACGATATCCTGTGTTGATGATGGCCTCAACATCATGGAAATGATGCCTGATTGTCTGCATGACCAACAAAGGCCTAAGTACCAGAATCTCTGCCGTGATTGGTCGAGGCGAGGGCCGTGCGTGGTTGGCTGCGAGCCCAGTGTGATTGACAGCTCTACCTGGGTGGGCAGGAGGGGGGGGGGTGGTGGGGGGGGGGGCGGTGACAGCCCAGTCGCTGCAGAAACAAACACAGTCGGGCCCGCCGGCCAATCAGAGCCGGCCAAGGACCCCGGGGAGTCTATCTAACACATGCTGAAGATTTCCTCAAGACTAAAGACACAGATCGTCGCCTTCGGACATAAAAACCTCTTATCTCCATACGTTAACTTTTTGTGTTTTTCCGTATATATTAACGCCTTACTTCATCACAGTACAGCGTCACACAGAAGTATCAAAAGCAGCAGATCTACAAGCTCGAAACTTTCGAGTTTGTAGATCTGCTGCTTTTGCTATTTTTGAATTTGAATCCTGAAAAGTGACAGTTTTTTTATGAGGTTTCCATACCGATAGAGATACGTATAAACACACACACGCACGCACAATATGCAAACACACGCTCATGCTATGTTGGAGTGTGCGTGTGTGTGTGTGTGTGTGTGAAGGTATGGGCGTGCACGCGCGCGTGTGTGCGTGTGTGTGTGTTCTCCCTGTGTGGTGCAGCTTTCTGTCGGCACCGGCTCTGGGTCGTTGACGTAGCTGTCATGGGAGAGTGCTCTCTGAACCTACACACACACACACACACACGCGCGCACGTTTGTATTACAATACTCGTGAGGACATAAACGTTTTAGGACCGCATTGAAGATGGAGAGGGGAAAAAAAGCCGATCTACAAGCTCACGACGCGTAGCACAGCGCCGTTGTGAGCTTGTAGGTCGTCTATTTTCCGCGTGCGTGACACCTGCGTGTCACTAAACCCCTAAACCTAACCTCTAAATGTCTAACCCCAACCTGAATCTTTTCAGAATCGAATCTCTAAAAAAGAATTGTAACCATGAAGCCATTTCTCTTGTGAGAACCGGGAAAATGGTCCTAACATGTGTATTTCTCAAATTCTACTATACTTGTGGGGATATTTGGCCCTCACAAGTATAGTAATACAAGCACACACACGCACGCACACACACACACACACACACACACACACACACACGCACACCAGGGGACAGGGGTCAGCTTGTATTAAAACTCCAAATAAACGAAGCTTTCCTCACCACCAACCCACCGCAGACAAAGAGAGAGAGAGAGAGAGAGAGAGAGAGAGAGAGGCGGGAGAGAGATGGTGATCTCCCCCCACGGTATCCCTTCGGCCTTTTGGTAGTTTATTAAATTAGTATTCTTGGTATCAGTGGTGTAAAGTAACTAAGTGCATTTACTCAAGTAGCCTACTGTACAATTTTTAGGTATCTTTACTTTAGTGGAGTATTGCCAATTTTCAATACTTTTACTTCTACTCCACTACATCTCTGAGGAAAATATTGTACTTTTACTCCACTACAATTATTTGAAAACTTTAGTTACTAGTTACTTTGTCGAGTCAGATTATTATTACTAAACACACATTAACCACTTCAGCTCTATATATATTTCGGCTATTTGAAAACAGCCGATCTACAAGCTCACAACACGTCGCATCGTGAGGTTGTAGATCTGCTATTTTCAAAAGATTTTTATACATTTCAAAAACTTGAAATGGGACATTCTACATAAAGAGTACTTACACACACACGCTTTTGGTACTTTAAGTATATTTTGATGTCAATACTTTTGTACTTGTACTAAATTCTGAATACCAGATTTTTACTTGTAACAGAGTATTTCTACATTGTGGTATTGATACTTTTACTCCACCACTGCTTAGTATTCACATTACCTGTCTCTCCATGTCTTCCTCTTGTGTAATGGTAGCGTGCATCAGTCAGTCAAGCGTAGCTGCAGCTATAGCTATGTGAGATGTCTTTATAGTTGCTGCTATGCCTTATTGGCTATGATCCTTAAAGCTGCTATTGGTTCAGCTGTCCTTCACTGTAATCGTTTGATCGCTCTGTAACGGGCCTGACCTTGGATCTAGATGTCGTGTTTATGTATATACGTGTGCGTGCGCGTGCATGCGTGTGTGTGTGTGTGTGTGTGTGTGTGTGTGTGTGTGTGTGTGTGTGTGTGTGTGTGTGTGCGTGTGCATGTGTGAGAGTACATAGACATGTATGTATGTTTTGTTTTTACGTATGTTTTGTTTTTGTGTACGTGCGTGTTTGCACACAGACACGTTAGTGTGCACGTGCAAGTGAGCGTGCAAAAGTGTCGAATGTTTAAGAGCACATAGGTGAATGCACAAGCGTGTGTGTGTGTGTGTGTGTGTGTGTGTGTGTATGCGTGTGTGTGTGTGTGTGTGTGTGTGTACATATGTGCGCATGCGTATTGTGTGTGTATATTGATTTAGTGGTGTGTGTTGATGTGTCCTTGGTGAGACAGGGAGAATCAGCCTGGTGTTGGGGGGGAGGGGGGGGGCTAGATATTATTGTGTTTAACGAGGCAGCAGCTTCCTGCCAGCCCCTACTACCCGTGCCCCCCTCACACACACACACACACACACACACACACACACACACACACACACACACACACACACACACACACACACACACACACACACACACACACACACACACACACACAGACAGAAATAGAGACAACTATTTTGTGCCTGTAACACAAATCACATCTAGACGTTTTGAACAACCTTAAAGGAGTAGTTCACCCAAAAAATGACTTATTTTCTATCAATTGCACACCCCATGAAGCCGTGAATCCATGGATTTATTTTTGTTTTTGTGGCATTCCTAAGCCAATAATTTGATTCCCGTCTCCTACCGGCTAATGTATCCGGTAGGAGACACAAAGTAGATTATTTGTGTCTCCTACCGGATACACACACGGTCATCAAATTATTGGCTTAGGAATGCCACAAAAACTAAAATAAATCCATGAATTCAACGCTTCATGGGGTGTGCAATTGATAGAAAATAAGTCATTATTTGGGTGAACTCCTCCTTTAACCACTTAAACCCTGTAGTACACATTTGTGAGCATAATACAGTAGATCTGATATTTTGAAATAAATCGTCTCTGTCGGGCGGAAACCTCATACTGTATGTCCAAAACTGTTACTTTTCAAGATTCAAATTCAAAAGCACCAAAAGTAGCAGATCTACAAGCTCAACACACGTTTCGAGCTTGCAGATCTGCTACCTTTGTGTGACGCTGTAGTATGATCAAGTAGAGCGTTCATTTTTGAAACAAACACCACAAAGTTTGAATATTATGGCGAGAGGGTATTGCCCGACAGCACCGATATTTTAAAAGAATGTCATTAAATGTCATAATCTTTATAGATTTTACAATGACATGCTCCAAAATAGGGACAGCAGGTTGACAGTGGTTAAATGTGTCCCTATATGCAGTCTAGTGCACACACTAGCTGTGTTTCTCCTTGGTTCTCTGTCTCTCTCTGTGTCTGTATGTGTCTCAGTGGTGTGGTGATAAATCTCCCTCTCGTTGGCTGTTGAAGTGTGAGGAATGACAGATCTGACATGCTCTCACAGCTGCTGCAGGTCTACCCAGGTTCACCTCTCCGTGCACGCTGTGCACGCTGCCCTCTGGGCCCCCGGCCACACTCAGGCCGACCCGCCGGCAAAACACACCCAATTTGGTCAGTGCTGGAAGAAGTACTCAGATTTATTATTGTAGATTGTAGATCGGCAATTTTTCTAAAGATTTCGAACATTTTGATTACTTTTACTTTTGTACAAAATTTTGAATAAACGCCTTTTACTTGTAACAATGAATTGTTAAATTGCGGAATTGCTACTTAAAGCTGCACTATGTAACTTTTTCTTAATGAATAAAAATGTATTTTGTCCAGTCTGTATGGTAGAGTACAGTATGTTAATACAATATAACACAACATACAATTGGGGTGGTCGCATTTTGTCTGCATTTCTATTGAGACATTTAGATCCGGGGTAGAAGAGGAAAGTTACATAGTGCAGCTACATAATACATTGTTACAAGTAAAAGGCGTTTTTTTTTTCTTCTTTTTTTTACAAAAGTAAAAGTAATCAAAATGTTCGAAATCTTTCCCAAAATTGGCACTCTACAAGCTCACAATACGTTGCATTGTGAATCATTGTGAGCTTATAGATCGGCTATTTTCAAATAGCCAATATATAAAACAGGTCAGTAAATGGTAAATGGTGCATTTATATAGCGCTTTTATCCAAAGCTAACATCGGAAAAATGGAATTACTCAGGTAAAGGAAAAGTAGCTCAAAAAGTACTTAAGTACTTGAGTAAGTGTACTTAGTGACTCTACACCACTGGAACACACGCGCATGCAGTCCAAATATTTGACCTACACAGAGCCAACGTGTGAAGACACGGCCGATCAGCAGCCCTGACTGAGATATCTAATACACTTAAATCACTTTACCCATCTCTGATGCCGTTTAAGTTTAGGGTTACATGGTTGCAAACTTGATAATAAAAAATATATTTACCCCAGGAGCCGTGTGTGTGTGTGTGTGTGTGTGTGTGTGTGTGTGTGTGTGTGTGTGTGTGTGTGTGTGTGTGCGTGTGCGCGTTTGTGACAGCTCTGTAGCTCTGTATGAAGACACAGTGTCCTATGTCAGCGCAATCCCTTGCAAGCACGTTGCTAACTGTCCCCCACACAGTCCCCCCTCCCTGCCTTCAGCACCCTCACAAGGGTCACACACACAGGTGAGGACTAGGAAAATTGTCTTCACAATGTTTATTAAAAAGTAAAGTAAACGACATGCACGCTCACACACGCACGCACGCAAGCTTATTCCAGATTGGGAACGCATGTGCCCCACAGACACACTCGGAACACTGTGCTCCAGTGGAGATCATGTGACACTGCTAACGCCAGCCTGTGTAATAGACTCCACCACATCTACGATACATTACTGATTATACCAAAAATACTAAACGTACATTACTATTACAGTACTGCTGCTTGCCACTACTACTTGCTACTATAGTACTACTGCTAGTAGGCTACTGTTGTGATAGTGTCTGTGGCTTGACAACTGAATACTTGGAGCTGTCAGTCAAACTGTGGAGGAGAACATGGAGGGGAAAGAAAGGTCAGGATCAGGTCATTATCACCTAAGAGGGATAAACACCCATCAGTTTCTCACTCTCTTTTTCTTCTTTCTTCACCTCCCATTTTCTACCCTTTTACTGCCAACCTCTTCCTCCATTAGCTCCTCTTTTCTTTCTCTCTCTTACCCTCTCCCCCTCTCTCTCCTTCTCTGCCCCCCTTCCCCTCTCCTCTCCCTCTCTCTGTTCTGTCTGGTGAATAGTGATCATGTCTGGCGTTTTCATCGGCTCTTTGCACTTCTCCCCTCTATTAAGATTGATGGGCTGCTCCGCTATAAATGACCATGCTAAGTCTAGTCAGGGCAAAGGGCTGCACACACACACACACACACACACACACACACACACACACACACACACACACACACGCACGTAAGAACGTAAGAACGTAAGAACGCACGCACGCACGCACGCACGCACGCACGCACGCACGCACGCACGCACACACGCACACAAGGCTGGCTCTCACCTCTCACGCCAGATCCATGGCTCTGAGAGCTGCCGAGAACTTCTGGGAACTCAGATTATGGCTCTGGTAATCAGCATACTGCTGATCAGTAGTCAGTGTCTCTCTCATATGTTTGGCACGTACAAAATAAACATCAATTTAACTCTGGAGGTGCATTAAAATGCGATAAAAATAATTGCACTGCTTGAATCTTGGGAAACTCTTCAATCTCTTGCATTTACAGCAGACACGACATTTTCACTTGAAGCGGTGTTTGTCACCTCCGCTTATAGGGATTTGAATGGCTGTTGCTCTAATAGACTACCGAAGTCCTGACGTCATCCCCTGGGTCACGGAAGTGTTTCTCTATGGAAAATAACATTGAGTCATCTTAGAAGCGTCTCATATAAGAATCGTGGTCTAAAAATAAACAAATTGTCTTGGGATTATTGTCAGGGAGGTGGCTCTATCGTTTACGATAGTCAGTCACTCATATTTGATACAGTCTGTTTCTGCCGGAAAATTGAATTAATTTGGCGGCGGTAACATTAACGATTTCTTGCCGTCAGTTGATGCTTCATATCCATATGAGTCTAGCCGCCAGGCTCATTTGTTTATTTTTGGAACACAGTTCTTATATGCCGCGATATTAAACACGTCTATGGGAATTCAGAATGGGGGGAAAAGAAACGTGACCCAGGTAGGATGCGTAAATTACGCCAGACTTCGGTGCTCTATTCGCTGGAACATTTAGACAAATCTTCTGTCGTCCTGTGACAGTTGTCAATGTCACGTGTTTTACTTTGACGTAATATTGAATCGTCTCTCTCAAAAAAGTGCATTGTCTAGAGTGAATTCATCTGTCAGCACACTGCCCTAAACATGTAGTGTTTAGGGAAGTGGACTAAGAAAGAGGAGGAGCCATACCAAGTTCCTGTTTCTACCCCCAAAAAATTGACCGAATGGGTTCCCAGATTGAGAGTGAATAGACCTTGATGCCCTTTTACCGGTTAATTTTTAAATTAACACAGATTTTACTTTGTAAAACTTCTTTTTTTAAATTACATTAAAACATAATACTAAGTTCTTGAAATAAAGACCCACTCAAAGTAGGCAACCATTTCATTTAAAACACTACTAAGGCAACTGTGAATAACGGTACTGTATAACCACATGCAGCCTAGCGTCACTATTCTTGTTGGGGGGGGGGTTTCACGACACGTCACAATATAGCACGTAGTGAGCTTGTATCTTAAGTTTTTTGAAGGTATTTAGTGGTAAAATGAAAACAAAAGGGGGCCTAGTATAGAGCCCTTTGGGACTCCGGTCAACCATAGGGTTTAAGTGGTTAAATGTTGGCCCTTTGGGCTTATGAGGGGTTGGCACCATTATATTACATGGTGAAGGAAGTGATAGGCACTCGCAAAAATTGTGCAGAGCCTCTCCTTTCATTTTGGCTCGACATTTAGTCGGTCAGACATTCCTGGTGTCTCCATGAACAGCAAAGCATACTATACTTTACTATTATACAAATAAACTATCTAGAGCAGGGGTCCTCAACATTTTTCAGGCCAAGGACCCCTTAGCTGAGAGAGAGTAAAGCTAGATTGGCTATTTTCAGCAAATGTTCCCCCAGAATAGGGATGCTAAGGTTCAAGTGATGTTCAAGTGATGATCTAGAGTGTACTTGAATGGATGTGCATGTGAATGCACATGTATGTGTACATGAATGTTAGTCGTTGCCAATTACGCTCCATGAGAACTGCTCCGTTGAACCCCCCCCCAAGACAGAGGCACCATGGAGGAATCCAACCCCAGTCTCCACGGTGGTGTGCAGGTACCAGGCGCCCCCTCTTTGTTGACATGGAAAGATTATAGGAAAATATTGTGTCATAATCGTTTCTCAACACACACCGCCACCCCCCCCCCCCCTCTCCCATAGATCAGAGTTCATGGGGGTGTCTAATACAAGCTCTGAGAAACATGCCCCGCAGAGCGTGCCATAAATCAGCTTGGCGGGGGGGAGAGGGGGGTTCGATGACAAAGATTAAACGGCTGCAAAGGACACCGTGATCCTCGGGATTCTTGCAACTGTCATCAAATACCCACTCGGCCATTAACAGGTCACGCAGGCCAAAGCTGAGCTGTGCTGAGCCTGGAACACCCTCAGCAGCATGCAGCCCCCCCCCCCCCCCCCACTCCCCCTCCCACTGCAGTTGCACTGGTCTCACCCCCTCCCCTCCCCTCGTCAACCACCCTCACCCTCCTTTGGACACAGGTGCACTTTGTGGGACAGCAAAGTAGGGGATAGAAGAGTCTATATGCCCTGTCCTGGTTAGAAGGAAGTCCTTGTCAAGTGCAATGAGTCCGCACCACACCGCTCTGTTCCATGACAGAGTAGTGTGAACGGTTATTGCTTGTGTTTCCATTAGCAGTAGACCTGGAATCACCAGTATGAAGTCCCTTCAAAAAACTACAGTGATGATGTCACTTTAATTTTAGTCATAAGAAGACAGCATTTTACTAATAACGACATTGGTTGACAGTCAGTAAACTGTAAACTGCATCTGAATGGCAGCAGATCATACCAGACCATTTTTCTCAAACCTGGGTTTTTGTAATGACAAAAGTAGCCTCCGCGAAGACACATTCCCCATGACATAGCCGCTACCAATCAAAATTAAATAGGCCTGCGCCATGACCAAATCCCTAGTTTAAAATTATAATGGAGGTGCTTTGTTGAGTGCCGATCCACGTCTGTATCTCAAACACAATGGCTTGTCTGGCAAGAATCTGAGCAACAGTATAACCCAGTGGTGTGTTCTACCGTGTTACGCTATATACGTAGTGTGACCTGCAGAAAATGTTTGTAGCATATCTGTATACGCAGGAGGAGGCGCTGGGGACAGCAAGAATGTAAACTTCAGTTCAAATAGCCTTTTTTATGTGATAATGTGTGTTTGAGGTGAAGGCTCATGTGTGACTATTGTCTTGAGGTGATAATGACCGCTGGCCGTTGGAGTTTTGAAGTAATTCACACATTAACTACTTAACAATAGAGTGGTTATTTCATTCGCCGACCACACGCGCGTGTACATATGCGCGCATGTGCGCGTGGAGTGGGAGGGAATAATTATAGTATGCCCTCCGAAAAAAACTAGAACACACCACTGGTATAACCTATAATTGACCATTATGATAACATGCAATTGAGTGTCAATACTGTCGGTGACAGCAATGCATAGACTTATGCAAATCTATGAATAGTTGTGGATTTGGAAATGTATTGTCTATACTGTGTATCAATAGTTAATACTCAGACATGCATTTGGAGCAGCATTTTGTGTTGGATCTCACATTATTAGTGTTTTCCCACCTCAGGGCCTAAGACCAGTGATAATCATTAAGTCCTCCCATAGGCACACTTTGGCTACATTGAGCATGGTTAGGAAAGCATGCCGATCCATTGAAGGAGGCATGAGCTCGGCCCTGGCCTCCCTAGGTTGGCAGAGGGAAGGTAGTGCCCAGGATTACATAGACAATTGGCACTGGGTGTTAAAAATAGGGTTACAAAATCGTGGGATAAAAATAAAAAAATAAAAAAAGGAAAGCATGCCGAAAATTCAGTTCTGGGAACGGTTTAACTCCTTGAACCCTAGTGTCCCTATTCTGGGCATGTAGTTAACATTCTGCAAAAATAGCAGATCTACAAGTTGTAACACAAGGCATTCTGAGTTTGACGATTTGGCTATTTGCGGCAAAGAGATTTGGTGAAGAGGGAAAAGAGGAGGGGACCAAGAATAGACCCCTCGAGGTCGAAGTATTTAGGGTTAAATGGTTTAACCATTCTGCCCCAAACAGTAGGCTACCATACCTTGCACAAATGGAAATGCAATTGGAACGGTTATTAACCATTCTCAGAACCTTTGTGCTGTGGAAAAGCCTTAAAACTAGCCTGCTGCCCCCACTGACAATTAATGGGATAATGGAAGTCAATGGGGCTTGGATCTGTCTGAAAGCGTGTCCAATTTTGGGGATGACTAATGTCATTAATATGATGTCGTTAAATTGCCAGAACAAATATTGCATGCGCCCTTATTATACTTTTGCCTACAAGACAAAGTCTTGCTACAAATGGAATCATGTAAAGCTCAGGAAAATAGATGCATAAAGAAAACAAAAGGCTCGCATGACAGAAACAACAGAAGCTGCAGACTTTCGCCACGTGAAGTCTGAGATCCACATGGGAGCCACACCGTTGCTAGACCCTGTCTTGTTTTTACTACTCGTTGTGAGTTTTATTTCAATCCATGTTAAGTCCTTAGCCCCTCCAAGGGAAAACATTGATGCACTTGAGAATGATATCAGAGCTGGCATGAGATCCGAGATCATAATATAATTATTATGCTTCATTGAACGCCAATTGTGAGATCACCACAAAATTCCTGATCATCAGAACTCTTTTTGAGTGCAGAGTGAGCAGCGAGTCCCTTGTTTATCTCTCCTCTTTGAGATAAACAGCTGGAACGTTGCAGAGGGAGGCAGGCAGCGCACGGTGCGCACACACTTTGTGTGCTTCAGTGGTTTTAAATCTCCGGCCAGCCAGGCGGAGCGAGGCGTGCCGGCGGTGAGCAGCTTCCAACAGAAACCTTAAAAGTCTGACCATCCCTTCAACGAAAGATCAGTTTGTCCACACACGCCTATTTGTAATTCTAACATTCTGGTCATCGAACACGAATAGACCTCTCTTTGTCCCTTACGGTCGACTGTGGCTCTGCCAAGTCTTATTCTAAGCTCCAGGGAACTTTCCTGTCCCCGCTCGCCGTCCATGACCTCACCTGTGGACTTCCCCCGGTCTGTATGCTCGGTCACGTGCGACAAGCCGCAAGTCCCCCTCTCAGCGCACCGTGCATTGCCAGGCCACATGCTAATGCTAGCTTCAATCACACAGGACACTAAAACCACAAAACCGGCCTGTATGGAAATGCTAACTGTGTTGAATACGTTTAGCATAGCCAAATGTCCTGAGGCGCTGAAAGGGAAAACTGTGTAGAGGAAAGATATGGTAAATAGGATTATTTCACCCTGGCCAAGACTCCCTTTTTGAGCCTGCCAGCGGCCATCATATGCGGGGAAACATTTCAGAGGCAATTTAGATTGGCAATTTTTCCAGTGATTATAGCGATTATGTTATTGCACTGATGTGAATACTGTATGTTGATGTAAAGTCTTTTGTCATGTTTGTTTTGTTTTACATCTTACCATAATTCTTTTACTATTTTAAACGTGATATATAAAAAAATATATATATATATTAAGTCCCATTTGCCAAATTCCATTATATATCTTGGAAACTTATATAGATGGTATAAGTATAAGATGGTATATCATTTATTAGACTGAAGATGGTGTTGGTGTTATGGTGTGTATAATTAAGTGGCTAAATTATAAAGGATGCTGTTGTGTAAACTGAGTATGGCTGGAAAGGTTAAAGCAGTGTAAAGTGCAGAGTGACAGTGACTTAACTGACACTCAGGATTTCGCAGTGAGGGGGTTGTAGGATTATAAATGAACCCATTTCACATAGCGCCGTTGATGGTGTGTCTGCTTGCATGTGTGCGTGCGCGCACTTAGACAACTTTGCAGAAACAGTGCCTTATGTGGTCCTTGCATGCTGAAAGCTATGGTTTTAGTGTGTGCGTGTGCGTGTGCGTGTATGTGTGCGCGTGTGTGTGTGTGTGCGCGTGCGTGCGTGCGTGCGTGGGTGCGTGGGTGCGTGCGTGCGTGCCTGCGTGGGTGCGCACACACACACACACACAAACTAATGATCTCACTCATTAGTCTTTAATTTCACTGGGCATACATATACAGTGTCAGAAGATGATGCTTTGGCAGCACTTCTAAGTGTGTATTTATGTATGACTAATGTTAACAGTAAGCCTAAGCAATCTACTTAGGATAATAATAGACATTAGATATATATACAAGACATGTGTAGCGTTTTGTAACCAATATTGCTATGAAAGAAAATGTGTTGCGATGACATATTGTAACACTGTTACAAATAGAATCCCTCCCTAATGATGTGAGTTCACTTGTGGGTTTTCACTTGATCTACACACGCACTTACTCACTCACACACAAACACTTTTCCCTTCTCTTTTTGCCTCCCTCTTCTTGTCCTCCTCTCCTCCGCTCCTCCCCTCCCCTCCCCTCCCCTCCCCTCCCCTCCTCTCCTCTCCTCCCTCCCAGGCGTATAGCGTGACAAATCTGTCACCTCGGCACCTGGTCACACGCAAGTGTTAATGTGCCCACTTCAGCTGGGAAAGCCATGAACCACTGACACCATGCAGGAGTGTGTGTGTGTGTGTGTGTGTGTGTGTGTGTGTGTGTGTGTGTGTGTGTGTGTGTGTGTGTGTGTGTGTGTGTGTGTGTGTGTGTGTGTGTGTGTGTGTGTGCGTGCGTGCGTGCGTGCGTGCGTGCGTGCGTTATGGTTTCATAAGCACCGATAATTTCACATTTGCAGCTTATTAAGTGTAGGCAGGTGGCAACATTGATTGCACGTGCGTACATTTGTGTGTGAATGTGTATGCACCTGCTTTTCTGCGTGTGTTTATGTGTGTGTGTGTGTGTGTGCGTGTGTGCGCGCGTGCGCATGTATCCGTATAGTATATTGGTATACCATGCAGGGGTCCTGTCACTTGTCACTCAGAAACAGCAAGCCAATCATTCCTGTGTTCTAAAATAACCATCCCCCCCAACCTCCCACCCCCCATCCAGTCACACATGCTGTCCTCTCGTCAAAGGTCCTCACCTTCAGAATGACAGCGCTGGGCTGGCCACCGGGGCCAGACAGCACAACGACAACCGTGAATGGGAGTGAATGGGTCACAGTCATGGGAGTGCAGAGACTGGAGTGAGTCAGAGTGTGAGTCTCAAACCGTGTTTACACTACAATACCAGTTTATTGGCGCCTAAGCTATTAACATAAACTGCCAGCATAGGCCCGGGAAAAGCAGTGGAGGGGTTGTTTTCTTCACCGTCATGCTGGGTACTTAACACGCGAGAGGAGACTATAAGCATGCGAGACGAGGCATTTAGGGATGAGACAGTAATGTATATGGAGGCGAAGAGAAACAAATATGCATCTGCAGGCTGGCAGACAGCTACTTTAACTGTAATCCGTCTGTGTCCCACTTCTCTCTCTCTCTCACTACCTACTCACCACAGCACAACACTGCTAGTATAACTCGCATCCTGGTTGGACTCTTCTTCTCCGTTCATGTGAACAATATAGATGCATCGGGTTGCCGGAGATCGGCTCACTGTCTTGCCGTCTCTCTCACACACAGTTGGAAGAAAGATTGCCTGAGCGTCTCTGAGCAACTAAACACAACCAGATGGCAATTAATTAATGGAGAGAGATAGTACACACTTTGTCCACTGTGTCTGTCGCCAGAAACGGCGAAATCTCTGTGAAATTATGTCAAACCACGTCGGAGGTTGTAAACACACAGAGAGGCTCTGTGTAAAAAAGAAAATACCATTCCAGCAGTGATATGGTACAGTGATCTAAGCGCAGAGTGGAGCCGAGTGCCCCACATTAAACAGTTCATTCATGGCAAGATTGTTTTTATGAAGCATTTTGTTGATACAGTAGAACAACAGTTTGTTTGTAGAACTAACATCTCTTTTACTCTCAAGATGGTATCGGTATAGTGACATTGCGTTCACATTTACGTGCTGTGACAACAATGCAGGTATTCTAACTAGGTAGCGTGACGTTATATTGCCGGCAAGGAAATCGTCACTGAATGTTGGCATTCAAAATTGCCGCATGTTCACACATGGCACCACAATTAAATAATCAGTAAAATAGCAGCATTTCAAGCAAGTGTGAACAGTTTTTCACACACTGGGGGAATAAAGAATACTACTCATGTACTCATGACATAAACAACAGCTCAAAGAAATATTTTTGGGGTATTTTACTTGCACAAAAGAAAAGGGGGTAAGGACTTTAAGACTTTTGATTATTGGAATTGAATAATAGTGTTTACATTGACATTTCAATAAACAGAGCATTGCCTTAACCTGGATAAGATCGGCACATTATTGTGCATGTAAACGCATATTGGAATTGCAGGACCAGCTAAAAACTGCTTAGTACAACTACTATATTTGATCTCAATTATTTGTATTTGCCAGTGCATATGGTTTCAATTTCAACTTGGGGACAGTGAGAGGGGAAATATTTGACTTTGAATTTGGAACCAATGCCTTTATAGTGCATTGACTTGGTTAGCTCTTTGTTTCTATTTTTAAAATAATTGGATATAATAAATGTTTCAGAAAGAGCACACTGTAAATGGCAACAGCATTTGGGGAAATCGGCTACAGAGCCACGCCGTGGGGGGTCATATCTGGGAGAATCTCAGTGAACTTTGAGACTCGCCTGGTTGAGGTCACATAGTCGCTGACAACTCAACCACCTGTTGCCACATACACACACAAATACACACAGGCACATGTTCATGCACAGATGCACAGACACTCATGCACGCACGGCCGAATTCACCACACACCCTGTCTTGTGGGACTTGGTCAATTGCAACAGGCTTGTAGGTATTAACTTACATGGCTATTACACAATGCCTGTGTGTGTGTGTGTGTGTGTGTGTGTGTGTGTGTGTGTGTGTGTGTGTGTGTGTGTGTGTGTGTGTGTGTGTGTGTGTGTGTGTGTGTGTGTGTGTGTGTGTGTGTGTGTGTGTGTGTGTGTGTGTGTATTTGTCTTAGTGGTTGTCTTTACATTTGTCCCTGTCTCTTGTGATATGTTTCACTTCTCAGGCATCTAAAGCTTGTGGGCAGTCAAGCCCCAACTGTTGACTGCTTTATTACGCGCGCGCGTGCTCACACACACAACCTTAAAGCACCAATATAGATACTGTGACCACACATACTAGATACGTACACAGTAAAATCCTTAGGGGTCCATTTTCACACCCTCAGAATTAAATTAACGGTCTGGATTTTACACTGTACACTTGAGCTCAGCTCAAAATCCATGTCAGGAAAAGTCATATTTCCTTCTCCCTCTCTCTCTCTCTCTCTCTCACTCACTCACTCACTCACTCACTCACTCACTCACTCACTCACTCACTCACTCACTCACTCACTCACTCACTCACGCACGCGCACCCACACACACTGCATAAACACCCATAAGCCCCATTTCTCATCAAGAAAAACCTCTTGAAACCGTGAGTTAGTTGTATATAGTCATTGTGACTTGAATAGATATATTTTATTTGGCTCAAAAAAACAAAACAAAAAAGTCACGGAACATGTTATTTTCCAAGGGCCAGCAGGTGTACTTACATCGCGTGTGTTTGCAAAAGGAAAAGCGTTTCCGTCGAGTTTCAGGATCGCCAGTTTGCGTACCTCACCCGGTCTAATGAGCAGAAGCAGGTGCATTTTTTTTTTAAGTGCGAAGGGGTCACACAGACCTTTATATACACTAACCCCCCCACCCACCCATCCCCACCCCCACCCACTGCCTCAATATCTTTCCCTGCTACGTACAGAGTCCTTACAGGCAGCTACAGTATTATGTCAGATTTGTGTGTCAAAAGATGCGTTTTCACCAACAACACCACACGTCAGGGGTGAAAGACGATCAAGTAGAAAGGTCTTCCCAGACCACAGACAGAGCGTGTAGATCGGCCAATCATTTAGATTATGAATCGCAGTATTGTTCTTCAGTGAAGGCCGTTGCCTCTGCATTTGACACGGCTGTGCTGACATGCACGTGTATGTTTTAAGTGTTGTACTCTCATGACGTCTCTCTTGAGTGTCGGGTCTTTGAAGCCTGCTAATCCAGAGTGGTTAAGTCCCACTTGTGGCAGACATTAACCACATGAACTCTGTATACTTACGGTAGTTGACCGGGGTCCCATAGGGCTCTATACTAGGTCCGCTACTATTTCCCTCTCCACCAAATCCATTTGGCGGAAAATCGCCGATCTACAAGCTTGCAACGCGATGTGTGTTGAGCTTCTAGATCTGCTATTTTTGCCAAATATTTGGCACAGAATAGGGACGCTATAGGGTTCGTCTGGGCTCTAGCTACAACACAGGTCTGTTTTCTCACACATGGAGTTGCATAATACAGTTGCCACCAGGCACATTATAAGAACAATTTAAAGTGAATTAACAAGGAAGAATCGGCTTAAACCCAGAGTCCAGACTTCCCATCCAACATGGGCAAGATCTCATCTCACATTATGGAAGCAGTGGACAACTGTTGTTTTTGACTGTAATTGTTCAAAAGAAACTGCTTGAAGGGGGCAGAGGAGGGTTGCGGCTGAAGTGCTTGCTTTGAAAGTCTGGGCCAGCCCCGGTTTCTGCCCAGTGTTTCTTGGCCTCTGTTCGTGTGATCAGATTCGTGCTTTTATTCCAGTTCAGTCTCCGGGTTATAATGTTTGGACTCCGAAGCCACAGTTTTCCTCCCTGGGCTACCGCTGCAGTTGCCTCGCAAAGCCCTGACACACTTTAGTCCCACAGAACATGAACAAAAAAGAACTTGGTGAAAAAGAAAAAGAAACAGGTCTCTTTAATGAGAGCTCTACGACAAGCTCACCGTGCTCACAGAAACAATGGCTCAAGTTTGTCGTTCTTCTTTCTCGTGTGCAAGATGGCTACTTCCCCGGCGGATGATTCGCTCTTGCTGTGATAAGTTCTGAACCAAAGTCGTACCGTTTTCCAGGACGGAAATATGTTTCCCACAAAAACAACAACAACCCCCAGAGGTCAGGCGGTCAAGTTCAGCCCATGTGGGCCGTGACTTGTGAGGCTCCGCCTCCTGGCTGACCGCTGGCCAATCCCAAAGTCCGAGTGTCAAATAGGAAGCCTTGCTGGCCTCCGCTTAGCATGCCCAGGCTGTCCGTTAGCGTCCCGCTGGGGGAGGAGCCGAGGAATGGGCTCTGGTGATTGGCGGCGGCGGCAGCCATTTTGTCAGGGCTGGCGGCGAGACGGGGCGATGGAGGGAATGTGTAACCATAGAGACCGTAGGGGGGCGTATGGAGGCGTAGTCCGCCGTAACCCTGAGAGGAAGGGTTGGGTAGGTAGCCTAGCTGAGAGGCAGGGAGGGGCAGGGAGCAAAATCCTTCGCCCTCATAGCCTGAGGGACCTCTGTGAGAGGGGAAAGGCTCTGGGGCGTTGCTATAGCGATGGAGAGGGTGTGCCGGTCGGGAACAGGTGTAGTCGGGCGGACTGAGGGGACACACCTGGAAATGGGACGAGCAGGGAGACGAGGAGAGCAGGTGAGATGATGCCCCAACGCCTCCATGGGCTCCAGGGATTCCTGCAGAAGAACACAGAGAGGGAATAAGGGAAGTTAATTTAGCTTTTTCCAAGGTTCAAACATTGTTCATGAGATAAGAAGGGGGAGGGGTGGGGTCGTTAGACCTGCTGGATTCAAACCCAGAATGGCATGAAGATGTGTATTTACAATCTGTACCTTGTTTGCCCATGCCAGGGATGTCCTCGAATGTGAGCGTTCGCAGAGATGGACGCCAGAATGCATATGACTCCACCAGAGCCTCAAGACCCATCCTGTAAGCCACATAAAAACACACACACACACACACACACACAGAGGGTCAGAATTACACCCCGATAAAGCAGCATGTCATACTCTATGATTCAGAATGACAAATATGACCACAGATTCTTTGGTCAGTGATACAGTCAACGCCCACTCACATCCCAGCATGCCTCACTGCAGCAGACATTACGCCCTCTCCCGCCCTCTCCTATCCCAGCATGCCTCACTGTGGCAGACATTACAACCAGCCACCTGGCGGCCATCTTAGCCGCCCGCGGGGCCTCTCTCTCCCTCTCCCTCTCTCTCACTCTCTCTCTCTTTCGCCGTCTCCATGGAGACCGCAGGTAATGAGGGGCATAAACGCTGCGCCGCCATTGGCCGCTGCCAGCCGGGTGCTCCGAGGTAATTGCTTTCACACGGGCTTTTACAGGCGAATCAGGACGAAGGCGCAGGAAGCCGCAGCAAGGATTTATGAGGTGGGGCTCCCACCCCCACCCGCCTCCTCCCCTCCACATCCACCTCTCCCTCTTCCCCAGGTGGGGTGGGGGGGGGACTGCGGCTGGGGTAATGCGAGCGCTCTGTTACCCCTCGTTAGCGTGAGGATAAAAGTCCTCCCCCCCCGCGGGGTCGTAGCCGCGGCGATAATTTAGACAAGCTGCCCCGGAGTGGCCCTGTGCGTTCCGAAGCAGCCTATCAGAGCAGGAGTTTATTTAGCAAACTGCTTAACTCTTCCTGTAATATTTAAGGGGGAGGTGTTTTTTTCTCTCTGCCTTCCTGAGTTTAACTTTTATAGGGTCAGCTGTCAGGGTCTCCCGGTTATCCAGGTTGCCGTGTACTCTGCCTTCTCCTCCCTGTTGGATTTTCACTCTTTCACATATACATGCATACCCCCCGCCCCCCTCTCTCTCTCTCGCTTCGTCTCTCTCTCTTTCTCTTTCTCCCCCTTGTCTCTCTCTCTCCTCCTCTCTAATGATTTCTTCTGAGGGCCCCAGGGGGAATGGCTGTTTGGAGACTGTTTTCTTTTTTCTTTTTTTTTTCTTTTTTTACTGCTGTGTTGTTTTAATGCTGTTTATATATATGTTTATAAATGTGTTTATATAGATTTTCTTCAGGACACTCTCCACTTTTATTATTCTGCCGTTGATGTTTATGTTCTCTTGGCGCGGCTGGAATCTGACGCTCCATTTGGCTTTCGGGGGGCTGAGGTTACATTTTTCCCTCTCAAACGTTCTGCCCGTTAACTGTGTAACTCTGTAAATTAGTGCCCTGAAAACTTAGCACGCACTCAATGCATCGGTGATTAATGTTGTAAAATTTTAATAATTATGTACTGCGACAGTTCGATCGCTGGAATTAACTGTTTTTTTTTCCTCCGTCAAAAACAGATTTATTTAATGGTCTGCTGTTGCGCACTTTCCAAGTAAAGAAAAAACAGATACATAATAACTTTGCTCCCTATAAAAGACCATTGAAATAGCTGTGACAAGAACCGCAAACAAAACCTAATACGCCAGATAATGTGAAAATCTCTGTGATGGAAATCAACTCACCGGTTTCTGCCCGAGTCTCTGAACCCTTTGGCGAAGGGGTTTCTGTCGATCTTCAACCTTGTGATCTGGAAGGGGAAAAAAATGCAGAACGAGACCCCTGTTAATTCCAAACATTCATACATTACACAGTCCATGATAATGGGAGTTTATTTTACATAGAGTGAAATATTTTTCCAACCAAAATGGATTTATTTGCATTGTCTCTAATCTTTTAACCAGGTCTAGCCACTGGTATTATGAGTTTATAAGCCAATATTATTTAAGTATGTTTTCCCAGCCTTAAAGTATGTGCGTCTGTGTATGTGCATCCACGCACACGTTTGTGTATATTTATATATACAGTATGCATGAATACAGGTCTGTGTGTATGAAAATATATGAAAAATATTATATGTTAGCATACATGTTTGATGTGTGGTGTGTGTGTGTGTGTGTGTGTGTGTGTGTGTGTGCGTGTGCGCGTGTGCGTGTGTCTGTGTGTTAGGAAATAAATTATATTGATATTATATCGATATTGTGATCTGACTGAGACTAGATATCGTTAGGGATTTTATCTTTCACAATTTGTCAAAAATAGCTAAAATAGCGGATCTACAAACTCAACGCATCACAAGCTTGTAAATCATCTATTTTAGCTATTTAGACCATTTCTTTTATGTAAAAGAAAGAAATATTATCGTCACAATATATTAAAAAATAGTGTGTGCGTGTGTGTGCGTGTGTGTGCGTGACGTGTGCGGTGTGTGCGTGTGCATGTGCGTGCGTGCGTGTGCGTGTGTGAGCGTGCGCGCGTCGTGCGAGCACATTTGTCAGTGGGTTTGCTCAGGTTGTGTGGGTGGTGTGTACTGCCCAATTCTGTGACCCGTATCCAGAGAAACTTTATAGGCACCACCACTATGCGCTTACATCAGCCATCATTTGCTGTCGGTCAGCCAACACTGCCAATATCCTTCTTTGAAGTGCACACTGGCCTGAAACCAGCTAAACCAGTACCCTGCCCTCATACAGTGTAGCAAATTCAAAAGGAAGAGATTTGCTTTGAGAGGAGTAAAAGCCATAAGTCATCTGAAGTTGAATTTGTCAAAATGAGACCTCAAAAATACAGCTGAGTACAGTGTACCCTTTTATTAAAATAAAGTAATGTATGCATCTTGCCATATTAGACATTTTGTAATCCAGGTCAAAATATTAATGCATTTGTCGGTTGTTGTTTTATTACAGTAAATTATCATAGTACATTTTCTGTGCATATATATATATATATATATATATATATATATATATATATATATATATATATATATATATCTCTCCAGCATTACAGGACAGGTCAAACTTGTTGACTGGACAGAAATCATTTTTCTTTTTTTCATATTTCACTCCTGAACAAAATGTCCAAGGGGTTTTTCTCAGGATAATCCGTCAAGCAGTCCCTTAGAAACAACTCTCATCTTCCTGAACCTAAAGCCTGAAATCTTGTTGAAGATTTACCTACCACGTCCATTTTTACACTCTCAGATTTAGCCTAAACTAACTCATTTAGGAAAAAAACTTTTTGACCAAATTGTCCTGTTTCATTTTCAGAGCAGAATTCTCACTCATCATGTGTTTTGTACACTAACAATACACTAACAATACAGACATTTTTTAATAGATTTAGCCGTCATCCTCAGTTGAGCAGTGCACATAAGTTAATTTATCCATTTGCAACTCTGAGAGTTACATTGTACACTCTCTGAGTTAACCCATTCAATCCGGGAACACATCTCTGTCATTTTAGATTTCTTTGGCTATTCAAAAATAGCAGATATACAAGCTCATAGTGCCGTGCCATGAGCTTGTAGATCTGCTATTTTTGAAAAATCGTGAATATTTGTGCAAATCTTTGAATATGTATTTTTAAAATGAACATTTATAAAATAGTTTGTTCCAGGGACCTCCCAGAAACACAGATTTGAGTCACAAATTTTACAACAAATATATATTTAAAGATTTGCACAATTTTTCCATACTAAAAAAAAAAAGCAGATCTACAAGCCCATAGTGCGGCATTCTGTGCCGCTCTATGAGCTTTCTACATCTGCTATTTTTGAATAGCCAAAGAAATCTAAAATGACATAGATGCGTCCCCGGATTGAATGGGTTAAATGAACTGTGTACCACTAGTCTGGAAGGAAAGAATCCCTGTAGATGAATGTAGAGTCGGTAGTCTATGGAGAACATCACACGCACAAGCAGGGTACATACTGTAGCAAACATTCCAGCTTGTATGTGTGGTATTCTAATGGATAATAGCCAGGCCTGCAGGTATAGGCAACTTATATATCGTCTCTGTCGGGTGGAAACCTCATATGTCCAAAACCGTTACTTTTCAGGATTCAAATTCAAAAACAGCAAAAGTAGCAGATCTACAAGCTCAAAGCACGTTGCTTCTCGCGGCGTTTCGAGTTTGCCGATCTGCTACTTTTGATACTTTTGTGTGACGCTGTAGTGTGTAGTATGATCAAGTAGGGCATTAAAGAGATAGTTCACCCACTCATCTCGATTACTCACCCCACGGAGACTTGAATCATAGATTTATTTATTTTTTGTCGCATTCCTAAGCCAATAATTTCATGACCAGCGGACCGGTAGGCAGCGGTTCCAGTAGGAGACACAAAGGAGCGTCTTTGTATCTTCCTCCGGAAAGGCTGCCGGTCATCAAATTATTGGCTTAGGAGTGCGACAAAAACAAAAAAATATCCATGAATTCAAGTCTCCATGGGGTGACTAATCGATGGAGGAAAAGTCATTTTGGGGGTGAACTATCCCTTTAATTTATGAAAAAACACAAAAAGTTAAAATAGGAGATAAGAGGTTTCTTCCCAGACAGCAATATTGTGTTGTGTTGTAATTGAGCGTTGTTGCACTGGCAATAAAGTTGGTTGCTATACGGAGTAAAGGTGATGACCAGGCGGGCTACAGTACCTGTTGGTTCTGGTACGCGGTGACAGTGGTGAACACCGTCTCGGGGAAGGAGGTGGTCTTGGTCCCTTCCCCCAGCGGGACCGCCCTAACCGGGGACAGCTCCTCTCCGCACTCCTTGCGGATGACGTGAACCCGCGGCTGGTACTTATGCATGGAGTGTAGGATGATCTGGAAAATGGGGGGGAAGGAGGATATATAGTCCATTATTAATCCTGCAGGGACATTCAGTCGTCATAGCAACACCACATTAACCCGTTCGATCCGGGAACGCATCTGTGTCATTTTAGATTTCTTTGGCTATTTAAAAATAGCAGATCTACAAGCTCATAGCGTGGCACCGAGTGCTGCGCTATGAGCTTGTAGATTTACTATTTTTGGCATCTTTGCTTCTGGAGGCCCCTGGAACTAAATATTTTACAAATGTTCGCTTTGAAGAATATATATTCAAAGATTTGCACAAATCTTCACGATTTGAGCTTGTATATCTGCTATTTTTTAATAGCTGAAGAAATCTAAAATGACAGAGATGCGTTCCCGGTCTTAATGGATTAAGAATGAAACATACTGTATGTATATAACGGTAAGGATAGAGAATGAGGACAGAGAAATAGTAACACTAGAAACAACAAGGCGGCCATAGCTGAATGGGTCAGAGAGGCTACATGGGAAACAGAGGGTCCCAGGTTCGATTGCAGGCCCCCGACAATGTGTCGAGGACGAGGTGTCCCTGAGCAAGACACTTAACCCCCAGTCAGCTGGGTGAGGCTGAAAACTGAATTTACCCCTGCAGGATTAATAAGGTCTAATTCATTATTAACATGGGTAAACAAAAAGGGTAACAACATAATATAAAAAACTGAATAAAGACATGAAGATGACTTCATTCGACCTGGCGTCTGCGCCTGGACTGGTCATTTGTGAATAGTGTATGAGCCATCAATAGGTGGACATTGATACAAAGTAATGTCTGCAATCAATAATGGCATAAATAGACTTTAAGACCTATGGGACTGACCTGGCCGTCTACACATAGGCCGAACCTAAATAAATATGTTCAATCTGTTACAGTAAAAGGGAATATAATAGTTATGTATACATTAATATACATTAGGAATTAGCCTATACAATTAACAGTAACGTAAATCAGAAGTCATATAAATGTGGAGGGCACTACATACTGTAGCAACATTTCTCCCAACTATAAAACACACACACAGTGAAATCCTAGTGTTCATTTAATGCTGAGAGTGTTAATGAACCCATAGGATTTAGTTGTACACTTGTTGGAAAGCATAAATGCAAGCATGCAAGTATAACTAGATTAATATATACACAATGCACACATCCAATACTGTTAGCTCATAATAGATTTCTTTGGCAGAACCCATTGGCGAAAACAAGACTTTACATTTTTTATGTGATTAAAATAAATGCAAGAATAATAAATAAATAAAGGAATCCTCTATATTTACAAAAACTGGTCAAGTAATGAGATGGTTCACAAGTTGATGAGATGGTTCACAGATTTCAAGGGAATTTATTCCTCAGCATGTCTCATGAATTCAACTTGACATATTTTGTTCAACTCTGTGATGCCTATTTTATTTGTTATGGAATCGAATAGATTTCTTTTTTAGTATCATTTATTCTACACTGACTACTTCATATTGTCCATAAATCCCATTTTCAAAAGGCATGATCAAGGCCCATTGACTGATTTGACTTACGTATTGACTTACATGTCCCTGGTCGTCCAGCTCGTTGTTGGTCAGTTTGAGTTTGTCAAAACTAACGACCTGCCGCATCCACGTCTCTCCAGAGGCCGGGGAGTCTGGGTGGATGTACACCCTGGGCGGCACCGGCGAGTCCGCATTTCCCGCAACCATCCACTTGGAACTGTGGTACACGTACCTTCAAAAATATACAAAGACATCAGAGGATGGACGTCAAAAAAATATAAAGTGTCAGTGTCGCACCCATCTCTGCACCTCATAGACAAAGTTCATATAGACTTCACAAACAGTGGTGGAAAGTAACACTCAAGTACTGTACTTAAGTAGAATTTTGAGGTATTTTTTACTTTAATGGAGTATTTCCAATGTTCAGTTATTTTACTTCTACTCCACTTCAACTCAGATGCAAATATTGTACTTTTACTCCACTAAAAAACTTTAGTTACTAGTTAATTTGCTGATTTTGATTATTATTATAAAACATAACCACTTCAGCCCTATATACATTTTGACTATTTGAAAATAGCCGATCTACAAGCTCACAGTAGATCTGCTATTTTCAAAAGACTTGTGTACATTTGAAAACTTGTGAAATGGTACATTCTGCAAATGAGTACTTTCTACTTTTGGTACTTTAAGTACATTTTGACACCAATACTTTTATACTTTCACTCAAGTAGATTTTGAATTCCGGACTGTTCCTTGTAAGACAAGACAACAAGAGTATTTCTACATACTGATACTTTTACTCAAGTAAAAAAAATGGAGTAGGCTACCCTTTCCACCACTGTCAGTATATGTTCATTTTGTTGTACTGTTATAACATTTGTCAGTTGACCTTTGGAGGGTGGAGAGGTTAAAAGCCGTCCAAAAGGCCTTTTTTCCAAAAGGCTGTGAAAAGGGCGCAAAACCGCCTCTGACAAATCACTTTGCCAACCGCCATTTGCGGCTCTGGGGAAGCGGAGAGATTGACCCATTGAAAACGGTTGGTTTCACTCTGGCAGACCGGACAAGGTCTAAATTCAGACATGAACAAGTTATACTGTTTAGGGCGCCCCTTTTTTGTCCTTGTCGTAAATTGTGACTTTTAAGCGTGTGTGTGTGTGTGTGTGTGTGTGTGTGTGTGTGTGTGTGTGTGTGTGTGTGTGTGTGTGTGTGTGTGTGTGTGTGTGTGTGTGTGTGTTTGTGTGTGTGTGTGTGTGTGTGTGTGTGTGAGAGAGAGAGAGAGAGAGTGAGTGCGCATGCGCGTGCGTGCGTGCGTGTCTCACCTATATCGCTTGTTGTCCACGGGGATTATGTCCATGGCGATGTAATACTGTTGATGTGGGTCCAGGCCCGTGATCTTCACGCGCATGGCGGGGAACATCCGCCTGCACAGGAAATACGAAATAAATCATCTGTTTGAATTGTTTAATTGGCCCTGTTTATAGGCTACAAGCTGAGTAAACTCGATTAGTCATTTTACAATTTTCAATTTTCAATTGCCATGACAGTAATGTTAATAATACTAATAGGCTACATTTGATTTATTTCGAGGTCACTAATGTTCAAAATGTATATTGGTCTCACTGATTGATTGTTGTAATGATTAATTCTATATGAAGCAAAACGTGTTTATTATTATAGTTGTTGTTATTATTTTTTATTATTAATGGCACTATTTAACCTATTTACCATTTTTTGTATTGTTTTATTGGTGTACACTACAGGGTAGCTGCTACATTTAATTATGGAATGTCACAGTGTATCATAATTGCGGCAAAAGGATAGAGGCTAAATAATCCAGATTATCCCTCTCCTCCTGTCCCATTATTATCGTACCGTCCTGCCTTGGTGATGATCATCTCCGTGCCGATCTCGTGAAAGCGCTTCCACAGGTCGTGGCCCTGCAGGTCCACGCGCATCTCCTCTCCTCCGGACCCGCTGACCGGTGCAGCGATGACCGGCGGGACCGTGCACTGCGCCTCGGGCCCAGGGCTCTCCATTTTTTTTTACTTACCAATACTGCAATGTAAGACATTACAACAGGTTAGTCCGGAATTCAACAAAATTACTTGAGTAAAAGTGCAAGTATTGGTGTGAAAATGTACTTAAAGTACCAAAAGTAGAAAGTATCATTATGCAGAACGTCCCATTTCACAAGTTTTCAAATGTAAAAAAAATATTTTGAAAATAGCAGATCTCCAAGCTCACAATGCATTGCATGGCGACGCATTGTGAGCTTGTAGATTGGCTATTGTCAAATGGCCGAAATGTATAGCCTATAGGGCTGAAGTGGGTAATGTATGTTTTCTAATAATAATAAACAAAAACTGGATCCTTTAAAAAAAACGTTTTATTTGCCTATGATCTGAACATTTTTTTTCTGACTGAATTGCCATGCAGACACAATGAGGCCCCGAGTTTTTTTTAATATATATATATATATATATATCTCGGCTTGTTTTTATGTTCAAAGTTATTCAGAGAACATGTCTAATCATAGACTGATGTCTATATTGTTTTATTATTAGGTGCCATGCAGCGACGGCCTCGCCAAGTGGGAGAAATTTATAGACGCAAATGCACTGGCCAAACAAATCCAGAACTAGGGGAGGGCGGGGTAGGTTGTGTTGTGACCCTTTTTGCTTTTTTTTTTTTTGCTCGATTGCTAAATAAATACTTTCTCAATTATGACAAAAATCTAAAGTTAATAACTTGGATCTGTCTGTTTTTTAATTAAATCTCAAACATGAAAGCCACAATTGCACTTTAAAAATGGTGTGCACACTGGCACAACCAACCCCGTTGGGGGGGTGGATTGCTCCCATCTATGGGATAACACAAAATGCTTGAGCGGAATGTTTCCTATATAAAGACAACTTTCACAGCCAAGTGGAGCTAAATTCGCAGCAGATTTAATTCATGATTTGTCATCATAACCGCTCGGGTTTGTGTGTTTTCTGCAGGCCTTACAGAGCATCGTTTCCGCGGCTATTTCCATGTCTTTATCGCCTGCTAATTGGTGTGTTTATGATTGCGACACTACACTCATAAAGCTCGTAAAGCGTCTCACATTAGTCACACTCACGCGACTTCTATTTACAAGACCAGCGCCAGGATATTTTATCATATTTAGGCCTATACGATTTCTACTACAGCTATTTCTGACATATAGGCTTGCATTTATTTTTGTTTTTCATATTTTAGCCTACTTTTAACATTTACTTTTCTGAGCAGGAGGCCTTACCTGGGAGAAAAAAATATTACTGTAGGGCCTATTCTGGGTTAAAACAACGAGTGTATGCAAATATTGACGAACCTTTAATTTCTACTTTTAACCAATACAATTTATAGTAAAGGATTAAGTCTGCTATATGGCCTATTGTTAACCATGCAAAGCTGACATAATAATTATTTTCCAATGAAGTATATAAGGCCAATCTATGTTTATAAAAAACATAAACAGGATAAACAGACAAGTCTCGAACTAGTCGTGTTATAAAAACGATTGCAATTATTATTATTAATAGCCTATAGCTGATCGTTTTCTGATTGCTGATTGATTTATAGTCGTGGGAATGTGATGTAGCCTACGCTGTCTCGGGCTAGTTTATGAAATTGCCAATATAGTGCTATAGTATATAGTATGGTATATTAAAGGAGTAGTTCACCCCAAAACATACTTATTTCCTATCAATTACACACCCCATGAAGCCTTGAATTCTCGGACATTTTTTTGTTTTTGTCAGATTCCTAAATCAATAATTTGACCGGCGGAATATCCTATTGACCGATGACCCTCGCCTCAAATTATTGGCTCAGGAATGTGTCAAAAACAAAAGAAATCTCCATGAATTCAAGGCTTCACGAGGTGTGTAATTGATCGAATTTTGGGATTGGGTGAACTACTCCTTTAAATCAAATCCGTGCCAAATCGATTGCGTCCACCATTGATCACTGTACTTACGGGAGCCGTCGCATTCGACCTCGCTGCCCCGGTCGCTGACAGTCGAAGCTCTCTCGGCCCGCGGTCCTCCGGGGCTCCCGGTCCCGGTAAGATCAGAAACATCGGTGCCGCCGTCCTCGAAGCAGCTGACAGCGGCCGCGTCCTCCTCGTTCTCCTCGATCTTGCGCCGCTTCTCCGCCGCGCCGATCAGGGACTCCACCGAGAACGCGTGCGCCTTGACGCTCAGAGCGCACGGCGACCGCCGCTTCTCTGCCATGTCGAACGGGAGAGGAGGAAGGACGGCGTCAGAATTAGAGGAGAACGGCGTCAAGATTGAGCGAGAAAGAGCAAAAAGGAAAAGTAGCCCACCGCCCCAAACTGAACCCCGCGGTAACTTTATATTATAACCTTCCGATCTGTGCTGTCCTTGTTTGAGAGCGAGAGAGTGTTTGAGAGGGAGGCGGTGGCTCCTCCGGTTACAATCCTTTCTGGACTGACATTGAAGTAACCGGGCCAGTGGAGGCAAACGGTTTAAAGTCAGATAACTTCTCCCGTTATCTGTGTGAAGGAAGGAAGGCGCGGCGCACGGCAGTGGCTAGTGTTGCCAGGTTGTGCAAGAGAAACAAGCACCTAGGTCTATATGCAAACAAGCCCAAAAGAAGCACAAGGCTACATGAGCCCTTTAATCCTATAGGCACGTCACGACAACGCTTCGTGACGTGTTGTGAGCTTGTAGATCTGCTATTTTCCAAAAAATCTTGAAGAAAATGTGAAAAATTTCGAATATATTTGAAACATTTTAACAACACAAACAATACACATATCTTGGGTCCCTGGCATAAAATATTTTCAGATGGGGTCTGCAGACAAATATATTTTACCTTACCTTGACATGAAAATCTTTGAGAACTACTAAACAACATTAGGAAGAAAGACCAAATAAGCAACTACACTTTAGAAACAAGCCCCCCAAAAAAACGCAACCTGCAAACTAACCAATATCTACAAGCGACTACAGAAAAACAAGCCCCAAAGTCACTTATAATAAGTGGACATGGCAACACTGGTGTCAATAACCAGAGAAAGGGCTAAAGAGGGAGGGAGCCTGTCAATCTACCGCGCGCCGGAGCGGCCGCTCAGCCAATCACAGCCCTCCGGGGGTCTCCTCTCGGTCCCGCCCCCCTCATGTGGCCGCTCGTGCCTTATGTGGTATAAAGCAAGGGCTCGTGAATGAATCATGTCTCAGAAGCACGAGCGTCTCTCGGGCATTGCGCGCATTTTCACACCACGGCCCGACATGCTCTGCATATTTGGCCATTACTTACCTCCTGCACGGGAGCCCCTCTGGGAAGACCTGTGTCCTGTTGTATTATTATTATTATTCAATTCCTTGGCTGTCAACAATAACTTGCGCGTAACCGTGAGTCGTGCGTAAAGGCCGCAACATAGGGCAACGCAGAGCGCAGTGGTGCATTTTGTGTGTATAGCAAATAATATAGCATATAACATAATAATAATCTGATACACACATGCACAACTTTGTTTTTTGTATACCATAAAAGCAAGCCATTGTAACACATAGGGCAACAACATATGGTAAATATCCCAATTAACAGAATTGTCCATGTTAGTCTAATTCATTTCACATCTTAATAATTCATATTTATGTGCAAAACTATAGATAGCCTACAGTCCTATATCTATCTACCCATCTGTGTTGGAGTTTAACATAAACGAACGGACACGTTCACCCTCCATTTCAAACGGAGCTTATTTTGCTCCGGGTGCAACGACAGAGAGACTTTGAAATATGACATAAATATCCCCGCGGACCGTGAAGCAGCACTGCTTTTGATCTGATAAAAAAACCAACATGGATGTGGCAGTGGCCTTTACTTTTCACCGTCCGACCATTTACATTGAACCTGAACCAATAAACGGCGGTGACGTGTTGTTTATAATAATATTTTCCCCTCCCCAGTTGTTTATTTATAGGCCTCGGAGGCCGAGCGCCATATGCCCTCACATACACGGGTATACCCGAGACGGACACGCATTCCCTGCATGACCACACGCTAATTTACACGTCCCGGGGCAGTGCAGTGCAGGCCAGGGGTGATATTTCCAAGCGTCCTGTGAACAGGACACAGGCTATAGAGCCCTCCATGCAATATGGATACGGGAATCCAGCTCATCCACACTTCAGCGGGTCATATTTTAGACTGTATACCTACACCCTGTTCCTAAATTAAACTTCTGGCTCTT
>NC_139953.1:14889394-14894394 GCF_963454915.1 Gymnoscopelus microlampas
CTTAAAGGACTACTTTATCTTCATATAATTGTTCCTTACTAATGTTCATTACAAGATGTATCTCATTGTGTGTCTCATTGGTGAGCTGTAGACAGTTCAGAAACCTGCCTACCAATGAGACACCACATCAGTGGGGATTCCAAGCTAATAGAAACCACAGCCTTTCTCTTCCTGGAGAGTTGGCATGCCATAATTGAAGCCATTGTTCCTGCATTAATAAAACATTTAATAAAAAGGTTGAAATATTGTTTGAAATGAACAAACCTGCCTACCAATGCTGTCACTGGTATAGGCAGGTTTTGGAAATGCCCACAGCCCTTCTCTGAAACACAGAGTAGACAAAAATAGTACCACCATATAATAATGAGCATTACTGAGGATGAATTATTAGGTTGAAAATTGGTGAAGTGGTCCTTTAAATACAGTACTCAAACTTGAAAAGTGCGCTCCTCGGTAATTAGAATGATATGTGAGAAATCTGACTGCTATAACTTGATCACCTGACTTCAAAGCTAATGTGCACCAATTTGTGTGAGTTTTGGACAAAGGTTGTGGGAGTGTGTGTTTTGAAGGGAAAAAAACGCATAATGATGGAAAATCTAGTTGGCACAAATGGTCGGGCCTATATGGGAAGTTGTGTCATGATCCAAGGAATCCAGGGATTCTTTTTGATTGTGCGACCTACGGTTCAACAGTTATAGGCCAAAACGTGAAGCAGGCTATTCTAGCGCTACCATTAGGTTGATTCAAAGACATTGGGACAGAGGTTCTGCCTTGCCCTTCTGGGAGGCCTTCTGAAAGTTTATTAGTCGCAGATTGGTCCTATACAGTGCCGGAGATTAGCTGTTCATAGACACACGGACAGGGGCGAAAACATAGTCTCCGGCCTTCGGCCGTCCGGCCGGGTGGAGATAAATGCACTTTGTTACTGCCCACCACTGCCAAGAAGAGAACAGAATAGAACATATCATTGCTGTCGGGCAGCAACCTCTTATCTTCATATTCTTTTTGTGTTCTTTCGTAAATTAATGCCTTATTGATCATACTGCAGGGTCACACAAAAATATCAAATGTAGCAGATCTACAAGCTCAAAACGCGGCGCAATGCGGCGCGTTTTGAGCTTGTCGATCTGCTACTTTTGAATTTGAATTCATTGAATAAAAAGTAACTGTTTTGGACATACAGTATGAGGTTTCCACCCAACCGAAACGATATGTGGGTCAGGCTTGTTTGTGGAGCCTGATGGCTACTGGCACAAAGGACTGACCAAGTCACTTTGTGTTGTTCTGGGGGACGATGAGTTTGTGGCTGAATATGCCGTTCCTCCCCACTAGCTCATCATAGAGTGGACGTGAGGTGCTTCCTCCTTATCCTCCCCTCCCAGTTTGACTCCAAACATAAGGGGCTAGCCTTCCTCACCATCACCAACATGTTCAGTTTGTTAGCATACCTTGTGTTGATGATAGAGTGACATGATGAACAGACAGATAGACACACAGGAGAGGTTATGGTGTGAACGGGTGCATGTGGTTGAGGAGGGAGAGATTCAGCCACAAAGGAAGTGGCTTGGACCAAAACCTTAGGGTGGGGTTCGGTTCCACCTACCATATGTGACTGTGGGTGAGGGGGTTTCAGAGTGGCAGAAATGTGGTGACAAAGTGTGTGTGTGTGTGTGTGTGTGTGTGTGTGTGTGTGTGTGTGTGTGTGTGTGTGTGTGTGTGTGTGTGTGTGTGTGTGTGTGTGTGTGTGTGTGTGTGTGACGTGCTATGACTGGGAAAAAAATTAATGGATGCAGGAAGACAGACATGGTGGCTGAGGGTCTCATAATGAGATGTTAACTAGGTGCAAGGCTTCTGGGCCTTGTGATTGGATCATATCCTGTCTCAGCTAATAACTGGCTCTCTCTGTGAGAGAGCCAGTTATTAACCGGCTGTCCTTTTTAAGCCATTACAAACAAAAGTACTGAGTGTTCATTTCATTCTCAAAGTTACATGAACCCTCCCGTCCCTGTGTGTTTTGTGCGTTTGTCATATTTGTTTGGGTTTTTTTTTACACCGAAGACCACTTTGGAAATAAGATGCGGTGAGATGCCGTTTTTTTCTGAATCCAAATATAGTCAAATCAACCAATCAATCAAATCAGTCTTTATTCTGGGGTGAACATTCGGCAAAAATAGCAGATCTCCATGCTCACAAAGTGTTGCGATGTGTCATGAACTTGTAGATTTGCTATTTTTGCACCCTACAGTACATGAAGTCCCTACATGAGGAGACTTTAGCTGGCCCCGGACACATTTGTCCAAGCTTGGTTCGGATTTTATTGAGTCTGAGAGTGTACAAAATGCGTCCATTTGTACACTCTCAGAGTTAAATTAACACTCAGGATTTTACTATGCGCATTTTCACATCTTTATTTTTGCGAGGATGGATGTTTTTTCCAGCTGAGAAACGGCTTCAAATAAACAAATCCCTTTCTATTGATCTCACGCTGTAAACATGTAGTGTTGGCCTTCCCTGGCCTTGGCCAGCTTTGGTTCACTGGCACAGTGAACAGGTTTACTATCTCCATAAAAACCTGTTCCATCCAGTGGGGGATTCTCCTAAAAATGTAACAATCAGGGTGGCGTTCCAAGTGAATCACTGGTACGTATGGTTAACAGACTGACTTCATGAATGGGAAAATAAATAAATAATAATAATGGTAATGGATGCCCTTGTCAACTCCTCTCAGATATCCCCTTTATTTGAACCACATGGGCCCTATTTTAATGATATAATAGTAAGCTCACAATGTGTCACATCACAACGCGTTGTGAACTTCTAGATCTGTTTTAGTTTCTTTGTTGTACATTTTAGCAAATTATGGCATGCCCAAATTAGGGACGCCAGGTTGAAAGTGGTTAACCTACAGAGTATGTAATGAAATCAGTAGGTCTGTAAGAAAGGGGTCTGGAGTTCTGTGTAATTCCCCCAGCTCATCTGAACTCTATTAATTATTGGGTTTGAGTCACAGTTAGAGGAAGTAAACAATGGGCAGGCTGGCATGACTTGGCATCTGCGTGCTGTAAAACACGTACCAGCATGTCTGCTCAATCCACTGGCACCAATACTGTTCCCACGGTGGCCCATCTTATGCATTGATGTCAAGGGAAAAACCCTGTTGTTAAATGCTTACACCTCAATGCGTCCGGACTTGTATCTCGTACACATCCTTTTATTGTAAGTAGTATAGTTCTGCATATGATTTCATTCTCCTCTAAAACCCCAATTAAAAATTTCACAAGATTCAGCTGTTTAATAGCCTAAATGTTGTTAATGTGCCATTGGTATGTGTTTATGTTGTTTGTTTGTGCACGGCATAATCCTAAGTGTTTAGGTTAAATCCCCTCGCCAGCCATGAGGTGTTGGGTAAAGCACCGAAGGCCTAACTGCTTATCCATATATATATATATATATATATATATATACACACACACACACACACACACACACACACACACACACACACACACACACACACACACACACACACACACACACACACACACACACACACACACACACAGTGTATCTATATACAATATCTGTTATCTATTATGTATCCAATTAATGTGCAGTATGTATATGATCTTTTGTCTTACTGTACTCCTCCTGTGTTATTACAACTGTTACATAATTAATTAGAATTTAATTCATAATAATAATGATACCTTTTGGTCCCCACTCCTTTGGGGGCATTTGTCACTGTATATTTGCACATACGGTGAAATGTGTCCTCTGCATTTAACCACTTAAACCCCATATGGTTGAGTGGCGTCCCTCAGGGCTCTATACTAGTGTATTTTCAGTTTTCTGTTATTGTCGGGAAAACGTGACAACGTATCACGTTGTGAGCTTATCGATCTGCAAATTTCAGCGAAAGCTTTCCCCACAATATGGATGCTGGGGTTTAAGTGATTAACACATTTTGAGTAGCAGTAGCAGTGGGCGCTATGGGGGCAATGCCCACGGAGCAGTTAGGGGTTAAGTGTCTTGCTCAGGGACACTTAAGTTGGGACCGGGTCGCAAACTGGGGACCTTCTGTTTCACAGACAGCCTCTCTACCCATTCAGCTATGGCCGCCACATGTTGTGTATAACAGGTCAATTAAAAAATAATTGACTATTGACTATAATTTACTATTCGTTTTTTGTGAAAGAGAGGTTTTTATAGTATTTGTGTACTTGTGTTTTCTTGTTTCTGATGTTTTTATTGTATTTTGTGTCCTAAGGAGCCCCTTGAAAACAAAATGTTTCCTCTGAAGGGGTTCCTTGCGATAAATATATGTGATTCAGCTTAAAGCCAAAAGCTATAACTCTATTGATGAGAGCCGCAAAGGCATCCAACCATAACCAATGATGATGGTGTTATGATTTCACAGTTACACAGCAACAAAACAGACCTCACTGTGTCCCTCCCTCTCGCCCAAAACTAAAGGTAGAAGAGGAGTGAAGGAGGGTGGCAGGGAGAGAGAGAGAGAGAGAGAGAGAGAGAGAGAGAGAGAGAGAGAGAGAGCGAGAGAGAGAGAGAGAGAGAGAGAGAGAGAGAGAGAGAGAGAGCGAGCGAGCAGGTGTTGGTTTTATAGATCCTTCCATCTAGAGAAGAAGAGGTGAAAACATTTTCTCCTCTCACAACCCGTAAAACCACATGAAGACTCAATCTGAAGGGGCAAAGATGCGTGTGCATGTGTGTGTGTGCGTGTACGTGTGCGTGTGGATGTGGATGCCAGCTGTGTGTGGTGGTGTCTGTATCCATGTTATGTGTGTGTGCATGATACGAGGGGTGTGTGTGTGTGTGTGTGTGTGTGTGTGTGTGTGTGTGTGTGTGTGTGTGTGTGTGTGTGTGTGTGTGTGTGTGTGTGTGTGTGTGTGTGTGTATGATGTCATTGGTAGAGAGATGTCATGCAGATGCTCTGACTACCCCCTACTGGTCATGGCTAGGGAAGTACACTGTAAAACTCT
>NC_139953.1:14901894-14909394 GCF_963454915.1 Gymnoscopelus microlampas
GACTTATTAGATCAAGCTACTGTTGGAAGCAACACAAAGGTTTGAAAAATTATGTTGACTGGTCGTCAGTCGACAGCTCCAGTCTGGTTTACTGTCCCTCACACTGTTCTCACTGTCATACACGGATTAAAACACGGAGTCCGGGATCAAGGGACAGAATCAGCCGTCCGTCCCCTAAATCGGTCCTGACTGCATGGTGCAATGAAAACTCTGCCTTCAGAGGTTCCTATAGCGCCTGTGAGCCAAGAAAAAGTCCTTTGGCGAGACACACAGAGATTAGCAGCAAGCATTACTGTCAGGTAGCATCAATGTCTGTGGCCTTCAACTCTATAGCTGTGTAAACAGCATTTATATTCTGTATTAAAAACACCCCTTGTGTTACTGGGGGCCAGTAGGAACAGTAAGTGGAGTGTGTGACTGTTTGTTTCCCTTTCATAATGGGCCCGGAGCGTAGCGGGTAATTACCTATGGCAGTCTCTTGGCCTGTCTGGGGCTGAATGCATATTTACTAGCCTGGCGAGGAGTGTAGTCTGAGTGTTGGAAGGCCATGATAACCGGGGTATGAGTGTAGCGGGTGTCAAGATTAATCGCCAATAGTGATCTATCTCTCTACTTTGTATGCTCTCTCTCTCTTTCTTCTTTCATCTCACTGTCTTTCTAACCATTTCCTCTCAGTCATCTCGCCCTTGCTCTGTCTGTCTTCATCTCATTCTCATCTTTCTCATCTCCTCCACATTTTTCACCGCCTCTCCCTCACCCTTCATCTTTTTCCTCTTCCCCTAATATGTTTCCCTCTGTCTTTTCCTCTCTCCTTCCTCCCTCTCTGCATCTCTCATCTCTCTCTCTCTCTCTCTCTCTGCATCTCTCTCTCTCTGTCCACGGCGTTCGCTTCACTGTGTTCATTTGTCTTAGTTCCCCGGTGGCGTGCTGTCTGTAATTCAAACTCTGCGGACAGAGGGGCGGTGGGAGAAACAGATACACTGTAATTATTTCATAAATCTGCTGTGTGTGAGAGCGCGTCGGGGACTGTTTAGAAGCCCAGTAAAAACTCCTGAGGTGCAGGCATGCATACTGCGGCCGTCCACAGCCCCCCCTGTGTCAGGGGCTAATGCTCTACACGAGCCTCTCTGAAGAGACAGATGGGCAGATAGGGGACATTGATATATGATTTATGTTGTTGATATTCTGTCTTATGTTACACTCAGCTGTGAACCTGGGACCATGACTTGAACTATGATCCAGAAACTTGGATCCTTAAGCTATACTTCACAACCTAAAATGAGTCATGCTGGTGAGTAAATGAGATGTTTTCATGAGCCTGTGCCCAAGTGGGGATTTGAGACTCAGGTTTTTCATTCGGGTTTTGGGCTCAAAATGATCTGTAGTCCCCGATCTAATGGAGCAGACAAGCACCAGAGCATACCTGTCAACGTTGTGATTTGAAAATAAGGGACATTTTTTTAAACTTCAATTGTGGGGTTAGGGTGTTATCCGTGTCATATTTCCTCAACCAGTCAAAAGTATTTTTCCAACAAAAAAGAAATGACTTGCATTTTGCAAGACAGTTCAATGAAAATTATATAAACTTAACCACAACATCAGTTCGTTTTTCAAAGGTTATATTAAAAGAAAACAAGAGAAAGCAAATAGTTCATTCCAGTTCCATAATAATTTGGCTCAGTTCATCAAACAGTTCAACTTCAATGCAGATCAGTTTCAGGAAAAAAGTCAACTTCGGGATTTCCTGATTGTTCAACAAAACACAAAACCATGCAGGAAGCAATCAGTGTATGGAAGCAATGCTATTCCCATCTGTTCATCCAACACAAATAGTCTGCATTGGTATTTTTTAAGGTAAAAATATATTTATTTGAGTGGGCGGACAGCGAGAAAGAAGGGTAAAATACGAGAGAATCCTTGGGAAAATGGGAGGGTTCGGTTGACAGGTATGTCATAGAGAAACGTTGGAGAGTTCATCATTTGTGGCTCTACTCTGGCAGCACGTTTACACTTTCTGTGAATGGGCCTCCATGCTGTGTATAGCCAGATGAGGCGAATCAGCACCCACAATGCTGTCAAAACTTTCATTTATAATTTCCAATGCAGCCAAACATCATGGACTGCATGGGAAAGAGGCAGAGGGAGCACCTCCAAAATTCTGTAGATACATATTTATCAGGCTGTTAAAGCGCCAACATGAGGCTGATTTGAAAGATATTTTGGGTTTTGAGTTGAGTTCCTTGGCCTACTGGCAGCGTGCATAAGAAACATGCCGCTAATTGGTGTAGTTAGCTGGAACAGAGAGACACAGACACACACACAGACAGGGCAAAAATTTACTCTCCGCCCCTGCTGCCGCCCCAGACCTGGCAGAGATAAAACGGCGCAGGTAAAACAAAACGCGGGAAAAAAACAATTCACATGGGACCAATAATATCAGTTGACCTCAATATCATAGGTAATTTGCCCCTGGAATTTTGGATTTGACAAATTACAGACATAGCCGACTCGTGAATAGGGTTCACAGTATATATAAAAAACAATCACAAAATGATACATTTCCATGCTTTTATTAAAATAGCAGTCGCCAGAAGGGCAACAAACCAATAATAATCTCAGCACTTGGCCTTTCTCTGCTGAGACCTATGATCTGTACGGGACAGGTGGGGGAGGGGAGGCCGATTGAAATTCCGGGTCCAATGATGTCATATCACACTGCAGCCCCCCCCCCCCCCCCCCCCCAACACACACACACACACACACAACATTTATCAGACAGTTAAAATCTGAAAAACCACGTAATCTTTTGAAGACTTCTTTCTCTAGCCCACGCTCCTTTGGAACGGTACCAACCTTTCACCTCTTTCCGGCGCCAGCGGGCCACTGGGGTACGGCGGCCCCAGTGGCTCGTACGGAAGTCAATCCCGACCCAATCTGTTGATCAGATTAGCGTGCCGTCGATGCCGGGGAGGGCTGGAGACTGTTCTCCCTGCGTTCTCAGTGGGATCTGCAGAGGGGATGAAACCCGCCAGTGCAGAGGAATGGGAGAGCGAGGGAAAAGGGAATGAAGAAGGAAAAGAGAAAAGCTACTCTGTGGACACAGCAAATTTACTCCTAATAGACTATGACATCTCCATTTTTAGTCCCGCGGTTTCGGTTTAAAGCCTATGTGCTGTGTAAGTGTGCGTGCGTGCGTGCGGTTCGTGTGTGCGTGCGTGCGTGTAAAGTAGTCCAGGAAAAGAGATCATTGTATTGTGTTGAAAGCATTTCAAGTGAATGAAAAGGGGGTGGAGCCTGAGAGATGGTGAGAGATGGTCAGTCTTAACCGGGGTTAGCCCATTCTGTCATGAATGAACTTGATGTGAGGATTAGCAACTCTCTCGCTTTCTCTCTCTCTCTCTCTCTCTCTCTCTCTCTCTCTCTCTCTCTCTCTCTCTCTCTCTCTCTCTCTCTGTCTCTCTGTCTCTGCATCTCTCCTCCTACACTTTCTACATTTTGCAGGGATCTGTCTCTAGTTCCCTCTCTCTGTCTTCCACTTTCTCTCTCTCTCTCTCTCTCTCTCTCTCTCTCTCTCTCTCTCTCTCTCTCTCTCTCTTTCCGTCTCTCTGTCTGTTGCTCTCGCTCCTGATATGAGGGGATTTCTGATGGGGCTTTATGGAGTTTTATTTAAGCACAGTTTCCGTCGTTAAACAGTCTGTTCAGAATTAGCCCTGGCTCACAGCATTGCTCTCTCTCCTCTCTCTCTCTCTCTCTCTCTCTCTCTCTCTCTCTCTCTCTCTCTCTCTCTCTCTCTCTCTCTCTCTCTCCTCCTCCTCCTCCTCCCCCTCTCTCTCTCTTCCTCCCTCCCTTTTTCGTCTCCTTTTTTTTGTCAACAGCCCCACTCAAAGAAAAGAGCAATAAAACATAAGAATTTTAATCAGGCCTTTTAAAACGTCTCTTTCTCATTTTGCCCTCCAAGGAAGGTTTTTTTTTTTTTATCCCACCCCCACCCTTGCTCGCTCTCTCGCTTGATCCCTCCCTCCCTCCCTTCTTCTCTTCTCCTCTGGTTCCCTGCATCCCTCGTTCCTCCTGCCCTCCGCCCCCTGGCCTCTCGCTTTGCTTGTTGAACGCACTCATGCGTGATGGTCACAACTTGATAGGCGCTCAGAGGGCACTGGTGAGTGTGGAGCCCGGTTTATACTTCGGTGTCGCGCGTCGAAAATAGCTGATTTACAAGCCTACAATGCGTCGTGTGTGCTCGTGTGCGTGCACGAGCCCATGCACGCGCGCGTGTGTGTGTATGAAAAGTGCAATTCTCACACTGTGTGGTCTATCCGATCAGTTATACGGTTTTTAATATCCCTATTTGTCACCTGCGTTTTTTTTAATATTGTGTTGTGACTGGGCCGGGGTGTGGAGTGGAAGGCAGGGCCGCTGTGGATGAAATAAAATGGCATCTCGTCTCTCAGATCTCGGCGTGGCGTTGCCTTTTTATCTCTCGCTCTCGTTCATTTGATTGTCATCTCGGGGAGGAATGTGTTAGTTTTATGTGAACTCAGCACATGCCAGCGGGCCTGTGATGTCGGCGCCAAAGTATGACTGCTCGGTTCGAGCCGGCTGTCGGGGGGTTTGAGTTGGGTGGATCCGAACGAGTGATTAAATCAGACGAGGTATAAGAGAGGGAGAGATGGAGAGAGTGGGGGGGTGTAGTAGATGGAGGGGAGGGAGAGAGAGTTTATGTCTTACTCCATCACCGCCTCGTAAAGTGCGGAAGGAGGGAGGGAAGGTGAGGGTGGGGTCGAGCGAGGGGTGTGTGTAATTTAGAGTGGTGGTGTGTGTGTGTGTGTGTGTGTGTGTGTGTGTGTTTTTTTTTCTTCCTTTAATGAGAGGAGATCTCTGCAGGTAACTTCCTCCTCTCTCCCTTTCCTCCGCTCTCCTCAGTTCCCTGGGTGCGGGGAGAAGGCCCATCTGGTTGGACTAAACAGCAGATTAGCACATTAGCACTGGGAGACAGACAGGCAGGCAGGCAGACCGGCTCGACGGGGAGAGACCCCGGCCAGCGTGTGACATACATTGGGCACACACTTGGGAGTACGACTCATTAAAAGCAGACATTAAAGTTGCGCTAAATTAAAGGCTTGTTGCGCTTTGCCTTCATTAACAGACAGTAAAGGTTCTGACTCTCGATTGTCACGCTTTGCACGCATGCATGTTATACAGTCATCTTTGTTCTATTAGAGGCCCCAGATGTTGGTTCTTATGAGGCTCTGACATTTAAAGGTTTTTGTTACATACGTGTTCATCCTGCAAAGTTAACATCACAACCTGTGTGTCCCAGCATTATTTTGGACTGAGACTCTGAATTGGCTATCGTACTTTATGCCATCAGAGAGCATGTTAGAGGCAGATTTTCATTTGCTAGAAATTTCATACAGTGTTGTTGCTTATCTTGCTGCAACAAGTAACAAATTACTCCTAGAAGGAAGCTGTTACACAGTAAAATCAAGAGTGTTAATTTAACTTCAAATTAGTTAAAATTTTGGTATGTACCAATTCCTCAAAAACCCAAACCATGAAATATTTTTGAAATTTTAAGATGACTGCTGGTGTTTTATTAAAAAAAACGTTGAAACTGTTAGCTCTGTTTTTTCTTTTCTTTTAAGAATCCGTCAAAGAAAGCAGCCATAATGGACAAAAGTTTTCATATCCAGAACACATCTGTTACTTTAACTTGTCACACTCCTTTCTTCTTCTCCTTCTTTCCTCCTCTCAGCTCCACTTATCTCCCCATCCCTCTTTATCGCTTCTCACTTCTCACACAGTTTTTTCTTCTTCTACCCCTCCCCCTTTTCTGGTCTTTTTGCTTGAATGATGTTCTTCATTCACTACACGACCTCTGCTCCACTCTGTCATTCATAAAGCCCCTCTCTCTCTCTCTCTCTCTCTCTCTCTCTCTCTCCCTCACTCTAACTCTATCTCTCTCTTCCTGTCTCTCTCTCCCCTCTCCATCTCTCTCTCTCCATCTCCCCCTTCTCTCTCTATATCCCCACTCTCAGTCTTCCCCCTTCTCTTTCCCTCTTCCCCCCTCTCTCTCCCCAACTCTCTATCCCCGTCCCTCTCCCATCTCTCTTTCCCTCTCCCTCCCCCCTCTCTCTCTGTCTCATGATTGGATGATGATTGAGGCCTATCACAGGTATCTGTGTCAAGGCCAGGTTGTATTTGTTTTTTGCACGTTGCTTTCATGATCCCACAAAACCGAACTGTGAGAAACTACAAAGCCGTCAGGCCTGGCAGGGAGGGGCTCTGTGTGTGTGTGTGTGTGTGTGTGTGTGTGTGTGTGTGTGTGTGTGTGTGTGTGTGTGTGTGTGTGTGTGTGTGTGTGTGTGTGTGTGTGTGTGTGTGTGTGTGTGTGTGTGTGTGCGCGCGTGCGCACCAGTGTGCATACATGCCTGTGTGCGTGTGTGTGTGTGTTCGTGTTGTAATAAAGTGTTTCCCGTGGTGAGGTGTAGAGTTAGGAGCTGCTAAAACAGCCACATCTGAGAGTGCAGCTGTGCGAACACACAGGAAACGCATCATCGTCTCCCCGCCCCTGGCCATTGGCGGTGCCGAAACTGGTCCCGCCTCCGCATACCTGCTACCACAGATCACGTTCTGGCTGCGTGTTTATTATATCCAACAAAGAAGTCAACCTCGCTAACCTGAACACAGATATGAGGGGGCGTTTTTTCCCCACAGTAAAATCCTTGGTGTTAATTTAACTTCGGGAGTGTAACGCCTTCTCCAAATGGACCCTGTTTTTACACTCTCAGAGTTCAAGAGTGTAAAACCTTCTCCAAATAGACTTTGATTGATTGATTAAATATTTTGTAAAGAGCACGTAGGTACAGTAAAACACTTGGGCTAAAAGGTTAACACAAAAAAGTCTTGGGGACTTGTTTCCATTGTGGTCCTATGTATTCAATTCATCAACAGAGCATAGAGTATTAACATTAATGTCATCAACGAATACAAATAGCTATATTTACCGAGGAGAAAAGGGAAAAATGGGAAAAAGAAAATCGGCGGCAGTGTATGACCCCTCATTTCAAGGGGATTTAAAATCTATCTCCACTTGTAGTTTTCTGACAGACGCTTTCTCAGGCCAGTTTTGAAAGAAGCCAGTGATTCACATCGTTTAACCGATGATGTCAGGGCATTCCACATTATGGTGGCAGAGTAGTAGAATTATTTTTTTCCCCATCTTTGTGCTAAATTTGGGGGGACCCTGTTCTTACACTCTCAGAGTTCAATTCAAGCTGCCTGCAAACAAAATATTTGTTAGAGAATAAAATGTCATTTTAACCGACTCTTCCATTGAGAAATGTACATCCTGTGATTTAATTTTGGACCACTTGTTGGCAAGGGGAAGAAGCTCAAAGCGTAATATCTCCCGGCCCGAACAAGCTTTACGTCTTAGCTTAGCAGTAGACATTTTTTTGGGGAGACGGGGCTTCCGATATTGAGTAGCACATAAATCTTACA
>NC_139953.1:14914394-14946894 GCF_963454915.1 Gymnoscopelus microlampas
GACACAAGGGTTTCTCTCACAAGTTATATATTTTCCAGGATTCAAATAAAAATAATAGCAAGAAATTGCGTTGTTTTTGCTAGTTTTGTGTAATGCTGTGGTATGACAAAGTAGGCCATTGATTTATGGAAAAAAAAAAATGTAGGTAACACTTTACTTAAAGGTCGGGTCTATAATGTTTATAATTATGCATAACAACTTATAATAACGTTTATGAAGTATTATATGTGTTGGTCATAATGCATTATGAGCTCAGTGGAACAGCACATTATAACTACTGCCATAACTTAGTTAGTTATAAAGTGTCATTGTTTTGCATAATTATATACATTTATAATGAGTGTTATGAAGCCTAATAAGTGCATTATAATGCATTATTAATACGATTATAATGCTTTATAGACCCAACCTTTAAATAAAGTGTTACCTGGTAGTTATAATGTGCTGTTCCGTTGAGCTTATAATGCATTATGACCAGCACTTATAACACTTTATAAACATTGTTATAAGTTGTTATGAACGGTTTTCTAATGCCTTATAAGCATGATAAATGCACTGATAATGCATTAACATCCAACCTTAATATTGTCTCTGTCGGGTGGAAACCTCATGTGTCCAAAACTGTAACTTTTCCCGATTCAAATTCAAAAATAGCAAAAGTAGCAGATCTACAAGCTCGAAACGCGCTTTTGTGTGATGCTGTAGTATGATCAAGTGGGGCGTTCATTTACAAAAAAAAAAAAAGTTTGAATATGGAGATAAGAGGTTTCTGCCCGACAGCAACGATATTAAAGTAAAAATTATTAATACCAGCAGTCAGGGATATACAGTACAGTACAGTATATATACACAAATCCTACTCTAATGCCGGCCCAGTGCACTGAATGGGATGTGATTGTATTTTTAACTTATGATCCATGAATCATGTGCATATGAGAGCCGAGCGGATGGAAATATTAAGACATTAGACAGTATGAAGCTGAATATTTTCTTTGTTATTCCAGGCGCCGAGACGAGGCTTTGAGGGGAAGTGGTGGCCATTGTGGTCGGCAGCTGAATACAGTATGGAATAGGCTCTGTGTGTGTGTGTGTGTGTGTGTGTGTGTGTGTGTGTGTGTGTGTGTGTGTGTGTGTGTGTGTGTGTGTGTGTGTGTGTGTGTGTGTGTGTGTGTGTGTGTGTGTGTGTGTGTGTACTTCTGAGAGTGTCTGAAGTAATATCTGTTTGCATTTGCATGCCTGTGTGTGTGTGTGTGTGTGTGTGTGTGTGTGTGTGTGTGTGTGTGTGTGTGTGTGTGTGTGTGTGTGTGTGTGTGTGTGTGTGTGTGTGTGTGTGTGTGTGTGTGTGTGTGTGTGTGTGTGGTGGGGGGGTAGTGTATGTGCCTCTGTGCATTCGTGTGCACTTAGATACGCGCGCGCACCGTGTGTGTGTGTGTGTGTGTTTGAGAGAGAGAAAGTGTATTTACACAGTCAATGTCAATGTGTACAGTAGATGTATATGTGTGAGTGAGTGAGAGAGATTTTATGAATGTACAGTGTGTGTGTGTGTGTGTGTGTGTGTGTGTGTGTGTGTGTGTGTGTGTGTGTGTGTGTGTGTGTGTGTGTGTGTGTGTGTGTGTGTGTGTGTGTGTGTGTGTGTGTGTGTGTGTGCGCACGTGTGTGTGTGTGTGTGTGTGTGTGTGTGTGTGTGTGTGTGTGTGTGTGTGTGTGTGTGTGTCTTTATGTGTGCACGTGTGTGGGGGGGTGGTTAGTTGTCAGGCTGGCTCTGTCTCTCTCTTTCTCTTTAACTTGTCTTCCTTTCCTCTCTCATCTCTCCATTGCAGGTCCCTGAAAAAAAGAACCATTCATTTAATGAACCCACCTCTAGACAGACAGACAGACAGACAGACACACACACACACACACACACACACACACACACACACACACACACACACACACACACACACACACACACACACACACACACACACACACACACACACACACACACACAGAGGCAAGCACCCTCCCTTCCTCCTCCTCCCTGGTTGAATACCGTCGCTGTCAGGTGGAAACCTTGTATGTCCAAAACCGTTCTTTTTAATTAGTAGTCACAGAAATACAAAAATAAATAGTGAAAACAGCCTACAACAGCTCTACAAGCTCAGCTATGTATTTGTAGATATGTAGATCGGCTATTTTCCGCTACTTTGGTGCGACACTCTTGTATGACGAAGAAGGGCATTCATTCATGAAAAAAAAATCGAAATATGGAGATACAAGCTTTCTGCCCGGCGACAGCAGACAATATCCTGGTTATTAAAGTGTGCGGTGCGCTGGCTGCAGATTTGTGGGGCTCTGTGTGCGACACATCTGGACGGGCCCTCTGCAGGAAACCACTGCTTCACTTCACTCTTGTCATCACCTCCCAACACCTTTCTTTCACATTTCAATTTGGGAGCTGCACAGCGGGCAGGGCAGCCCCCCCCACCCCCCTCCCCTGATCCAGCACACACACACACACACACACACACACACACACACACACACACACACACACACACTCACACGTGCAAAAAAACACGGACATTGACACAAACGCGCACGTGCACACACTCACACGCGGTGTGCATTAGCGACAGTGGGGGTGCTGCATTCTCAGCCTCTCAGCTCCGAGGTGGACGACTCTCCTTTTACATGCACTTTCTGTTCTTTTAGTCTGTCCCCCCCCCTCTCTCTCTCTCTCTCTCTCTCTCTCTCTCTCTCTCTCTCTCTCTCTCTCTCTCTCTCTCTCCCTTTCTTTCTGTCTGTCTCTCCCACTCTCCCTTCCTCTTGCTTTCACTCTCCCTCACACTTTGTCTCACTTCCTCCCTCTCTTTCTCCCTCTCTCTCTCTCTCTCTCTCTCTCTCTCTCTCTCTCTCTCTCTCTGCCTCTCTCTCTTTACCTCTCTCCCCCCCCTCTCTCTCTCTCAGTAGTGTGTTGTTGACAGTAGAAAGCCTCTAAGCCACCCGTGACACAAACTCCCATTTCAGGCTTGGTGAGGATTGTGTGGGATTAACAGAGTGTTGGACCGAAGCCACTCAGAATGGTCACACTGTGTGTGTTTTGGACATGTGCATGCACGCACACATGCATGTGTGTGTGTGTGTGTGTGTGTGTGTGTGTGTGTGTGTGTGTGTGTGTGTGTGTGTGTGTGTGTGTGTGTGTGTGTGTGTGTGTGTGTGTGCATGCTTGTGTCAGAGCATTCATGCATGTTTGCCAGCCTGCTTGTGTGCATGAGTACATGCACTGTCTATGTATATATACATATATACTATATATATATAGAAAAAATATATTTATGGTTGCGTGCGTGTGTGCGTGCGCGTGTATGTGCGTGCGTGTGCGTGTGAGTGTGTGGTACATGAGAGCTACATCTTATGGCCCCTAGCTGGACGGAGGCCCTCAAGGCAACACACCAGGACTTTGCAGCCAGTGAATCTCAGCACAGCGTAGGAGGGTTACGATAGACAGGCCTGTGAAGCTCATAACCTTGTTCACCTGCAGAACAAAATCCATGTTAATTTAACTCTTGATAGTGCTACGGGTCCATTTGGGTCAAATATTCGACTCAGAGTTAATGATACTGAGGATTTTGAGTGGATCATGAAAGGTTTAAATTTACTTTAAAATTCTGCCTGTGCAGTGTGAAGGATTTCTCAGTTTAGAGCATGGGAGTTCGGAGTGCATGTGTACATTTGAGAACTTAAAAGTTGTATATATTTATACATATATATTACAATTATTATTAATATTCTAATTTTAACCAAGATTAACCCTACAGCATCCCTATTCTGAGCATGCATACATCTGCAAAAATAGGCTAACATTCGGCAAACATACTGTAGCTGATCTACGAGATTTGATGTGCAAGGAAAAAAGGCGGGACCAAGTACAGACCCCTGGGGAACCTCGGTCAACTGTAGGGTTTAAGTGGTTAAAACAGCACTATGTAACTTTCCTCTTCTACCCCTGATTTGAACCCGTTTTCCTGCGCAAGTGCTGACATTTTTACCATTGAGCTAATAGAGCCTGCCTGCTTGATCGGGGGATACATTTTATCTTGACTATCATGTCAAAATTCATGTCAGATCCTGTGTCTAGGTGAGACATGACCATTGACACAATCTAAATGTCTTAATAGATGTCTTAACCATACAGATTGGACAAAATGAAATGTTATTCATAAAAATAAAGCTGCATAGTGAGGCTTTAATGTAATGTTATTTGCAATTTATTTTATTTTTCTATTTTATTTGTTCATTTAAATCACTTCAAGATTATTTTTTTTGCTGACGTATTTTATAGTTTCATACTTTTACATACATTCAAAAATACATCCAAGTGCTGAAATCCTTTTGAATCCCATTTTTCCATACACTTCCACGCAGAACACATGTACTGTACAGTAGTATATTCAGTTCTTTGTGTTGATTCCACGCCGTTACATTTTTGTGGCATTCTTGTGGGAATGGCAATGAAAAATTGCATTTGAAGTGCTGTCCCGTTCTCTGGTCGCGGTGCCTTATTACTTACAGGACACTCGGTTCAACATTTCGTCGCTGCCGCGGGCAGAAACCTTGGATCTCCATATTTCAACTTTTTATGTTTTTTCGTGAATGAATGCCCTACACGAGTGTTGCACCAAAGTACTGAAAAAAGCAGATCTACAAGCTCACAACGTGACAGGTTGTGAGCTTGCAGATGGGCTATTTTAATTATTTTTTCTTATTTTTTTTTAAGGATACTTTCTGGGCTTTTCTACCTTTATTGATAGTACACAGTAGAGAATGACAGGAGACGGGGAGTGACACACAGCAGAGGTCGTCAGGCTCGAGAATCGAACACGCGACTCGCTGTCAGGCTGCATTAGAGCCTGTATGTGGTATGCGGCCTTAACCACTAGGCCAGCGGCGGCGGCGCCCAGATTTAAATGTTTCTGAAATAATGATACAAAAGTTACTGTTTTGGACATATATGAGGTTTCCGCCTGACAGCGACGATTTGAGAGTTTGAGTGCTTTGTTTGTCTATTTGGAAACCTTTAGAGAAAGCGTTTCCAGCCCAACATCAGAGACAGAGACCGCAGAGCAGTGGAGGAGCACGCCCCGGAGCCAGGCGCTGACTGATGACACGCTAACCAAACAAGCCACCGCTGTGTTGCACTGAACGATGACACGGTAAAGAGAGGGATGGTGGCCGGCGGCCACTGACTGGTGACGTGTGAGCATGTTTGAAACATGCAAACTACACGTACACAACATGCTCAATGAGTATAATGGGCTAACACACTGCCTACTAACATCTCACGTACTGTAGGACTGCAACTATAGATTATTGTTTTCTTAGCGATTATTCTATGATCACTTTTTTCGATTAATCGAGAAGCACTTTTTTGTAATTTCCTTTTTTGATGTTTTATATATCAACAAATTGATTATACTTAAGAGTTTTTTTTTATACTTCGTCACACAACAGTGTCATTAAAAAAATAGTGAAAATAGCTGATCTTTTAAAAAGATTTTACCTATAACATGGCCAACAAAGCGCTCTTGTTGAATTGTCCAAAACAGCTTTTACAATCAGGTGCATAACCCAAACAAAAGACCAAGTAGACAAAAGGAATGCTTGCACATCAACAGTCCGACCAACGCGAGCAGTGCGTGTAAAGGTGGAGATACATGTTTCGTTAAAAAAGAATCCTATAACATAAAACATGCCCAAAATAGGGATTGATTATTAATCAATTATTTTATCAAATTATTGATTAACGATTATTTTTTTATATTCAATTAAATCGATTAGCTTGATTAAATGTTGCCACCTCTGAACTCAATTCTCAGTCTCAAACAGTAAATTGCATTACATCACAGGATTCAAATGTAATGTGCAATCATGTCTCATTTCATTAATGTGTGTGTGTGTGTGTGTGTGTGTGTGTGTGTGTGTGTGTGTGTGTGTGTGTGTGTGTGTGTGTGTGTGTGTGTGTGTGTGTGTGTGTGTGTGTGTGTGTGTGTGTGTGTGTGTGTGTGTGTGTGTGTGTGTGTGTGTGTGTGTGTGAGAGAGAGAGAGTGTGATGTGATCCTGTCCATTGTTCTGATTTTCCACTAATGAAATCTTTCCTCCTGCTGACTAGGTGGAGGCAGTGAGACTGCAGTACCTGCTTCCTACCACTGGGCGGCAGAATGACACAGTTACACTGTTCATGGAAACCCCAGCAGAGGACAATGAAGCAAGATAGGTGAGGTGAGTGTGTGTGTGTGTGTGTGTGTGTGTGTGTGTGTGTGTGTGTGTGTGTGTGTGTGTGTGTGTGTGTGTGTGTGTGTGTGTGTGTGTGTGTGTGTGTGTGTGTGTGTGTGTGTGTGTGTGTGTGTGTCGTGTTGCCAGATTTTACGAGAGAAACAAGTGGCCAGGTGTACGAAAACAAGCCCAATAGAAGTGTCTAGGACGCATGGTCACACACACACACACACACACACACACACACACACACACACACACACACACACACACACACACACACACACACACACACACACACACACACACACACACACACACACACACACACACACACACACACAGGGGGTCCAGCAAAATGAATGAACAATTTAACAACTTCAAACCTAGACACCGGCTATTTGAAAATAGTCAATCTACAAGCTCACAACACAACATGTCATGGTGGGCGTGTCGTGAGCTTGTAGATTTGCTATTTTCTAAAAAAATATTTACGAGAATGTGGAATGTTTGAAACATTTTAAATACAGAAAAGCTGTATGGGGGGTCCCAGATCATCCGGGATCCCTGACATGAAATATTTTCAGTTGAGGGTCCGTGGCCAAATACATTTTAATTTGGGAGATCTTGACATGTTTGAGCACCACTGGTTTAAACAACATTAGGAAGGAAGCCCTAATAAGCAAACTGGAATTTTAGCCGTAACCCGCAACTACCAATATCAAGCGAATAAGCGCTTATCATAAGCGGACTTGGCAACACTGTTCGGAATCCTCAGGTTTGTTTGGGATATAGGCTACAGTACTGTATCTGACACACATGAAAAGCCTCTTAGCACAAAACAACACATGTTATCTCCACAGCTCAGTGAGTCAAGACTGTAGCTTGACAACAATGTGGTTCCAGTGCTGCATGGCTCACAGCCTATCATCATCCCCTGTGTCCCTGGCTATGGGCTGCCTGGGCGTCACAGTGGCTAGCAGTACTAAGACACAGACTGTACTCATAACCAACAGGCCATAAGTGTACATTCAAATCCCCACTATGGTCAGTGTGTCCATGAAAAGCCATGAGTCCTCCTGTTCCCTGACTCTGACACTCTGCGTCAGCCCAGAACCCAATGCGTAAACGTAGGTAAACAGTAATTACGTGTTGGAGTGGACAAAGCATATAAGCACGTTTACATGTGAAGGACGAGATCAGTGTGTTTCTGTTTACCAGTCGAGAAGCATCTGCTCATCTTAGTAGAATGAACTTCACTCTTGGCACTGAGCACCTATTGTGCTGTACTGTATGTCTCCATCTTATTTAATAGCAACTTGGCAAGCTAAGCTTAGCATACTGTGTCTATATCAGCGTGTTCTGGTTTTGGTACCCAGCAATGCCCGGGGGATTGAGTGGTGAAGGCTCTCTCCCCCTGTCCTTCTCCCTCCCTCCCTCTTTCCTTCCTAGCTCTCTCTCTCTCTCTCTCTCTCTCTCTCACTCCCTAAGAAATGGACCTTATCAGCTGTATTTGGTTCCATTTGTACAGTCTCATAGTTACAGACCTGTAACCCACGTTGGGAACCAATGTGGGTGAGCAACTACGTTTATTTTATTTTATTTATTTTTATTGGTGAGACATAAGTGGTACAGAGAAACGACGGTTAGTTATCATTGTTAACAAATCACCATGATTCTTTTTTACTTTTATGGTACATGACAAAACACAGACAGACAGGACTGAACGTGAGGGGGAAAAAAACAACTAAAACAGAAACAAACGAAAAGAAAGTAGATTAATAAATAACCAAGATACAATGGGGAGAAGCTTACATCAGAGTATCTGAGGTGCTCACCTCACAGAAGGAGTATTTATTTAGGATCAGTCTGGGTCAAGTCTGGGTTTATATGTAGGGTTGTCCGATATTGGCTTTTTTACCGATAACCGATATACCGATATTGTCCAACTCTTAATTACCGATACCGATATCAACCGATACCGATATATGCGGGGATTATTGTGATTAGGGTAAACTCAAATTTCATATCACACACACCATATACAGTAAGAACTCCTGTAACTTATTTATAAAGCAAAAAAAAAAAAAAAAAAAACGATACCGATATTTTCCCGATATCAATTTTTATGCTAATATCGGCCGATAATATCGGGAGGCCGATAATATCGGACATCCCTATTTATATGATAAAATGTATATTTGTGTCTATTCGCTCTACAGTATATTTGTGTATATTTAGAATTGTATTTCTGTTCTGTATGGGATGTTACATTCTGAACAACAAAGGTTCTATGGACCTGTGGACCTGAAAAGACGTCCTTAGCTTGCCTCATGTACGACCCCATTAAAACTCTCAGAGTGGAGTCAATTTATATGATCAAGAACCTACTGTAAATAGTTCTAGTTTGTGGATCCAGAGAGTTCAACATGGAGCCATTACAGAGGCTGCACTGAACCTTTTCCAGTTCCAAACAGATTTTTATATAGAATTAGTCATTCCAACAAATGACAAGTGAAGTTTTAAAAACTTGTGCAATGAGGCAGAAGGGAAAACAAGATGATTTCAGAGTGTTAGTGGTTCTTCTCCACAGAGACTGGAGAGAGTTACGACCCTCATTAAACACTTAATAGTTTACAAAAGATGAGTGTAGTGAAGTCAAAACCTCCTCTCCATCCATCCATCCATCCATCCATCCATCCATCCATCCATCGCATCCAAGATGACCACAATGGAAATAAGCCCTCTGGCTTTATTGTGTTTTCATCCTCTGTGATACAATGACCGTATGTCTGAAAGTGCTTTAATGCTCTTATTTTATGTCACCAAATAAAATCATTCAATCATCCATCCATCCATCCATCCATCCCAGATGAAACGTCTTCCAACCCCTGCCTTTCTTTTTCTCTGCTCCCTCTCTCATTTTCTCCCACTCTTACATGCTCGCTCTCTCATTTTCTCCCTCGCTTACACGCTCGCCGATTCTCTCTCTCTTTCTCTGTTTGTGGAATAGCCATTAACCAGCGCGCTTGCATGCGGGTGTATAAATGTGCATGCATTTGCATCCGTGCATACAGCAGTGTGCTGGTGCATTCACGTGCACGGAGGTACTTACTGTACATGCGTGCTTGTGAGAGAGAGAGGTAGCCTAGACGTAGTGGAAGACGGAGTATGAGTGAGTGAGTGAGAGAGACGGAGGGGGATTGAGTGTGTCTCTTCTGGTGTGGTTTCATGGAGTTATTTGGTGTTAAAATATGCCTTAATGGATGCAGGAGATCCATTTATTACAGGCAGGAAGTGAGAGGAGGAGGGGGGTTTCTTCTCATTTAATTTGACCGCTGTGGAGCTCGCCAAGTCCTGCATGCAGGCCGGCCTGGCATTCCACAACACACATACGCACGGACGCATGCACGCACGCACGCACACACGCACGCACGCACACACACACACACACACACACACACACACACACACACACACACACACACACACACACACACACACACACACACACACACACACACGCACATGTACACACCCCACGACATGGACACGCATAATGTGTATAAATACACTCAAATGTATTCAATTACTCTATGCCTGTGTGTGAAATACACACAAACAAACATGCATTATAATGTGAATATGCACACATTATGTTTGTGTGTGTGTGTGTGTGTGTGTGTGTGTGTGTGTGTGTGTGAGTGTGAGTGAGTGTGTGTCTGCGTGTGTGTGTGTGCGTGCGTGCGTATGTGCGTGTGTGTGCATGTGCTTTTGTGTGTGTCTTTGTGTATGAGAGTAAATATTTACACCCCTATATACAGTACACACAGGAATACACCTAATTTAAATGTAACCTAGCATTTTGTGTGGACACTCGCGCACACACACACACACACACACACACACACACACACACACACATGCATGTGCACTGTGGTTACTTTCTGGCAGTGGGGCATGGCCTTCTATGAACCACGGAAAACACACACAGACATTCATACCGGCACACGTATAATATAACACACACACACACACACACACACACACACACACACACACACACACACACACACACACACACACACACACACTGACCCCCTTCTCAAACATTCAAATAAACCAGTGCTGAGGTTATATAATAGGGCTCTAGAGGTCTTATTAATTCTGATCCATTTTTCAGTCGTAGCGCTCCATCACTCTACTTCTGTCTCACCTCTCTCTCTCTCTCTCTCTCTCTCTCTCTCTCTCTCTCTCTCTCTCTCTCTCTCTCTCTCTCTCCTCTTTGTGTTGTCTTTCAGTACCTGTCATTCAGATTTTTACCACATTCCTGTCTCTCTCTCCTGGGTGGCGATGGAGCACAAAGCTACACTTCTCTCCTCATCTCTCTGTCTCCGCATTGCCAAAGTCTCTCTCACTTTCTCTCTTTGTCTCTCTCACTCATCTCTCTGTGGCTCACACACCTCGTTCCTGCTTTCAGATTTTCACTTGCGCATATCGTTGCTGTCGGGGGAAAAACTCTTATCTCCATATTCTAACTTTTTGTGTTTTTTTGTAAATTATCGCCTTACTTGATCACACTACAGTGTCACATAAAAGCATCAAAAGTAGCAGATGTACAAGCTCAAAACGTGGCGCGAATCGACGCGTTTTGAGCTTGTAGATCTGCTACTTTTGATACTTTTGAATTTGAATCATGAATCCCAACAGTCTTGGACATATGAGGTTTCCACCCGAGAGAGACAATATGCAGTTTATCCCTCTGTTCTCTTGGTCCTTTTCCCCCCTTTTAGCTCTGAATCTGTCTTGAGAGATTACTTCGACAATGATGTGTGCAACGTTAACCACTAAGTCCTGTTTTATGCCTCGGCATACAAAGGTGTTGCGCAGCAAAAATAGCCGATCTACAAGCTCTGCTATTTACAATAATACCATCGTATAATGGCATGCTGAAAATAGGGATGCCAGGTTGAATGTGGATAAGTATTTTGTGCGTTGTGTCCCATGCCGTTGGTGGTATAGTCATACCTTAGTGGGACCTGATCACCCGATTCAGTAAGATGAATTGGCAGCGGGACTCGTTGGGAGGGGGAGAGTATATCACTCACATTTGTGAGTACAGTTTGTGAGGCAGTGAGGGAGTGTGCGAAAGAGAGAGAGAGGGGGAAAGATAGACATAATGTATACAGTATACTGCTGTAGTTCTCAAAACCTTTTCATGTCAAGGAACCCCAAAATGATATTTATTTGACTGCGGACCCCCATCTGAAAAGGTTTTGTGGCAGGGACCCCCAGAAGAGAAAATCTGTGTAAAAAAAATCTAAATGTGTCAATACTTTCAAGATTTTAAAAATAAATAAAATAGCAGATGTACAAGCTCGCAGTGAGCTTGTAGATCTGCTATTTAGCCAACGTATAAATGGATAAAGTGGTTAAAATGATTGTGATGCTATATTAACTACTCCCCCCCCCCCAAGGACCCCTGTGGGTTCCCAGGCCCCACTTTTGAGAACAATGGTATTCTGTATATAGAGCCAACGATACTTGAACATTTACCACATTTTTTTTATGAAACATGCTCATTTGTGGCAAAAGAATGTTAAGACTGATAACAGACATCATTTTATTTGTATTGATATATCCTGTAGTGATTAATCACCATGATTATCCATTATCTGCCCATCAAGGTTATTATAGTTTTTCATTTTTAATTTGTTTTTAATTTGTTTCATTTAATTTTAGTTTAAATTTGTGTTTTAAAGTGGGTTTGCTAGTTTAGTGTAGTTTTGTAAAAAGGCTTATTTTCTAGTTCAGTTTTTAGTTTTAGTTTATTTACAATTATAAATGCCACAGCTAAAAAAGTGTTAAGATAGATTTCGTTTCCACCCCAAATACTAGTGTATGACATATAGACAAAGATTAACACATTATCAGTTGCTTTAAAAAAAAAGATTGAGTGGAAAAGATTTAAAATAAGCAAAATTCCCCATAACAGCTGACATCACAAAACGTTATTTACCGGGTGATTTCTGAATGGCGAGGCAGATTTAGCTGTCCAAACGCTGATTCCCAAAATGTATATAACATGGCTATTGTTTATGACAATGGCAAATTAAATCACATTATTTTAATTTACAGCATTTAAAATTAACTGGTGGCGTGCCTTTAAACGTGAGACATCACCCAACTACTGTACATCTGATCTGATCTCCCGACATCAGGACAAGACAGCATGGTCTGTGGAGGCTTAGGCTTATTTGTATTACTATGCTTTTTTACGAATGCCATTTAAAAATAATTGCCATTTGTACCCTAACCCTGAAGCCGAAAATAGCCGATCTACAAGCTCACAACGCGTTGCACTTCAATGAGTTGTGAACTTGCGTGCAACTAAGTACAGTATAAAACGGGCATAACTCTAACCCTAAGGCCTAAACCTAACCTCTAAATGCCTGATCCTAACCCTAATTCAAACTGAATCTTTTGAATCTAATTGTAACTCCCCACTCTTAACTAGAAATTCTATTGTGAGATTTCTCTTGTCACACTGTCAACTTCTCAAATTGTAATTGTGGGGACATTTGGCCCTCACAAGTATGAGGGCCTGTATACAACAAAAAATAAAAATAAAATAAAAATACGTTCACATATTTCAAAATGTCCAAAATAAATACATTTTGTCAGCCTTGAAGAAAAATTGGCCCAAGAAATTGTTTTTCCTGACAAAAACATTTTCCCTGGAAATGTGCTTTTTGAATATAGAGTTTTGGCCCAGGTTTGTCTATTTTGAAATATACAGTGTATTTATGTAGTAGGCCTATAGGAAGAGACTGACAAGTGAAGGGGTCAAATGAGAGTTCTGGTCAGTGTGTGTTTGATTCATTCCAGCCATAGGAAATCATCAGTACAATACTGGTCTGTTTTACGCCCATCTTCCATCCTGGAATATTCTGGGAAATTGTTCTTAGTGAGTCACACCAAAAGTGTGTAGGTGTGTGCGTGCATGCGTGGGTATGGTTTGGTGGTGGTGTGTGTGTGTGTGCACGCGCACACACACACACACACACACACACACACACACACACACACACACACACACGTGTGCATGGTGTGTCAGCATGTCTGTGTGTGTTTGTGTGCATAGACTGAGTTGGGTAGATTATTTTTCACTCCGCTTTACACACATTATGCCCGAACCACGCATTCTCACACCTGTCAAACGGGTGACGAGTTGTGAGTTGGCTTGTGACCCGGCGGGGCTCTCCTGTCGCTTCACTTGTTGACGAAGACAGATGTTTTATGATTCGAAGCCTATCGGTCTGCAAATCGTCTCTGTCGGGTGGAAACCTCATATGTCCAAAACTGTTACTTTTCACGATTCAAATTCAAAAATAGCAAAAGCAGCTCGAAATGGCCTCTTCGCACCGCGCTTCGAGCTTGTACATCTGGAACCTTTTATACTTTTGTGTGACGCTGTAGTATGATCAAGTAAAGTAGTTAATTTACGAAAAAACACAGAAAGTTAAATTATGGGCTAGCACCTCGCTCGTGGGTGACTCACATGACTCAAGTCCCCCCTCACGGTTCTGACGGCGTGCCGGCCTTGTTTGAAATGTTTTGATCCCGGATGCGTCAACCACCTATTACGATTTGGGAGTGAGAACCGCACTTCCGCCTTGGCGTTGAAAAGGAACAAGACAGGGGAGTGTCATGTTAAATAGATGACTCGACACTAGATTTTTCCGCAACCCGTCACTATTATATAAACTGAGAGTGAGAATTTGCGTCTTACTCTTGACGAAGGCAGGTGTCCAAAACTGTTACTTTTCAGGATTCAGAATTCGAAAATAGAAAAAATAGCAGCTATTTTTTATGCTTTTGTGTGCCGCTGTACTATGATCAGGTAGGGCGTTATTTTAAGAAAAAACACAAAAAGTTTGAATTTGGAGATAAGAGGTTTCTGCCCGACAGCAACGGTATAAATATATATATACACAGTACATGCGTGTTGTCATGGTGCAGCAGTCTGTCAGTGTTACACAGAGGTGCTGATAGTGTGTCATAAAGTCCTGGTTGTGTCTGTCATCATGTTGTGGATTCGCCCACTGTTGGAGGGGAAAACATGGCCGACAGAGTGTTTGGATTGTGATTTGACCAAGTTTAACGGCGCCGCGGAGGAGTAAGAAGACTGCCACACTACAGCCTCTGTAGCCCTGAGGAAGGTTTGTGCCAGGATTAAATCATACAGTTTCAACATACAAAAAAACAAAATACGGTAACTAGAGCCTTCAATGGACTCACACAAGCCACTCGGTTAAGAGTAGTGTGTGTGTGTGTGTGTGTGTGTGTGTGTGTGTGTGTGTGTGTGTGTGTGTGTGTGTGTGTGCGCGCGCACGTGCGCACGTGTGTGTCAGGTTACAAGGCGGATACACTGCTCTTGCCCTCCTTTCATCAACTAAGAGAGGAAGAATTGAACAGTGCCAGAGAGCAATCTGACCCTCTTTACACTCACATGAAAATACACCATCCTCTATTATATGTACTCCAGTTTGATAGACACTGCGTCTGCCATAAAACGTATATAAACGTTTGTAAACATCGTCTCCTCTCTTTAACCACTGAACCAATTCTAAAGAATAGCAAAAATAGCCGAGTGTGTGTGTGTGTGTGTGTGTGTGTGTGTGTGTGTGTGTGTGTGTGTGTGTGTGCGTGTGTGCGTGTGTGCGTGCGTGCGTGCGTGCGTGCGTGCGTGCGTGCGTGCGTATATATATATATATATATATATATATATATTTATATAGTAATGGTTCCCGCTTACCTGCTAGACTGCATTGAAAGAGTTTTACTAAAACATTAGTTTTTCTTTGGTTAAGACATTTACAGTATACTGATAGATTTCATCTAAACAGCACTTATATAAAATGGGATGGTATTCATACACACAGTAAAATCCTCAGCGTTCATTTATCCATTAAACCAACCAACCAACCCTTACGGGTCCATTTGTACACTCTCAGAGTCACATTAACCCTCTGGAATTTACTGTGTATCCAAGTTTCTTTCATTGATGTGTTTTAGCCATTAGGTGGAGCTGGCTGTGTTTGGAACAGGTGCAGCATGCTGGGACGTTTTACTCATTTCATTCATCATCAACACGTCTTACATTTAGATTAACATAATTCCTTTACACGTTTCCCATATGTTATAAGTTGATATTGTCATGTTATCTTATTTCAAAGGTTTTTGTTCTTGTATGTTTCAGACATGAGAAACATTGAACTGAACGTGCCAAAACATATAAGTAAGTAATAAGTAATAGAGAAAAAGGACATAGGAAATTAAAACAAAATGAAATGGTGCCAGTGTGGGAGTGGTTGAATAGTTACTGTGTAACTTTGTGTGTGTGTGCGCATGTGCGTGCGCGCGCGCGCGCGTGCGTGTGTGTGTGTGTGTGTGTGTGTGTGTGTGTGTGTGTGTGTGTGTGTGTGTGTGTGTGTGTGTGTGTGTGTGTGTGTGTGTGTGTGTGTGTGTGTGTGTGTGTGTGTGTGTGTGTGTGTGTGTGTGCACGCAAGGTGGTGGTGGGGGTAATTACGGTGTAGGGTATCCTCCTCATCACTAGCGCTGACCTATAGGAGCACAACGGTTAATCATCCACTAACCACTACAGAGAGGGAGAGAAAGAAGAGTCACCATTGAGTATTGCTCTGTTCCACACAGAGAGAGAGAGAGAGAGAGAGAGATAGAGAGATAGAGGAGACACCATTGAGTATTGCTCTGTTCCACAGAGAGAGAGACACAGACAGACAGACAGACAGCCAGAGACTAAATAGGGACACACACCTGACAGACGGAAACATTTAGAGTCTTTTCTCTGCCCGTTTGGAATGAGGAATACACTCAGCCTGACATCTCTGTGATCCACAGACACCTGCTGCAGAGCTCCTCTCAGCCTCCCGCCTCTAGTCTCACCACCAGCCTCTTGGCTGCGGGAGGACGCGCGAGTCTGTCTGCGTATACCGCGGCTGAGCGCTGAGAGAACAGTGCATGTCTGTCCCACGCGCAGCGGCAGCCCCCTGCGTTGCATGCCATCCTCGAGTCACAGCGCACGGGCTATACTTGCCGCGTGACTGTCCCCCCCGCGGCGCCGCGCGCATGGAGCCCCGGCCCGGCTGCCGCCGCACAGGATGCCAGCTGCTGCAGTGAAGCCGGCTCCGGAGGAGGAGGGCATGGTGGCGGAAGGAGGCGGAGGAGGAGGAGGGGGAGTGGTAGAGCGCGGCGGCGGCGTGCCCCAGAGGGAAGCCTCCGGGCCGGCCGGCGAGCGGCCGCCTCTCCCCGGCCTGAAGGTCCCCCGGGAGATGCTCCGGAGTTTCCCTCACTCCAAGCGGGTGGGATCCTACCTGGTGGGCAAGATGATCAACAAGGGGTCGTTCGCCAAGGTGATGGAGGGGCTGCACATCGGCACGGGGGAGAAGGTGAGGGGGGCTTAATTGCGTTGGATGTGTGCTGTCTGTGGTGTGGATTTTTGTATAATGATTAGCTCAAGAGAGGGTCTTTCACAGGTTTAGTAGCAAGTGGGCACAAACAACCTTCGAGGCTGAATGAGCAACTTCACCTTCTCTCAGTTCCTTTTTTGACCGTACATTTCGTATGGTAATATCAGCATGGGATTCTGATCATGATTTGAACTGTGTAGAGTACAAAGCAAGGTCAGATGGGGCTAATTAAAACTCTTGTCAACCCCCCCCCATAGTTGCTCCATGGGGGTGTGTTTGTTTGTCCCTGTCCCTTTACAGCTGTAAAGAGGATTTAAGTTGTTATAGTTTGAGACGTTTTATTATCCATTCATTCAGAATTGAAGTGGGTCCTACTGTACAGTACATTTGTGTGGTTGCAGAGCAGAGGTGAGGTGTGGTACGTGAGTTTAAACGTAGGGTTTAAAGGGTATGATTTGTAACGTGTACACCTGTAAATGATAATCATACACACCGTTTTGAAGTATGGAAAGGCCTGTTATTATCCTGTATGCACACACCCTGCTGCTGTCTTTGTTTCACGAGGGTATGGTTTCATTGCTCCATGGAAACATATAGCTTTAGGGATTAGTAGAAATGGCCTCATTTTCGGACCTTTCACCAGGGGAAACGCCCACTTTATTAATGTTTCTGCTAGTGTCAAATGTAGCTGACATTGTGTGTGTGTGTGTGTGTGTGTGTGTGTGTGTGTGTGTGTGTGTGTGTGTGTGTGTGTGTGTGTGTGTGTGTGTGTGTGTGTGTGTGTGTGTGTGTGCGTGCGTGCGTGCGTGCGTGCGTGCGTGCGTGCGTGCGTGCGTGCGCGCGCGCGTGCGTGCGTATGTGTGACTGTGTGTGATTCATGGGTCACTGCCTGACCCCAACTTCTCTGTACCTAACCCAGTCTCCATGGTGATGACTGCAAGCTCACCTCTGTGGATGTTTGTTCCTCTTAACCCATGAACCTCTGTGTGTGCACATAGGATACAATCCCAAATGTTCATTTAAGTATAGTGTAAAAATATGGCTCTCGGGTGGCACAGTGGTAAAGTACCTGCCCACCGTCGCAGAGTCTAGGGCTTGGAATCCATCGTGGTGCATCCGGCTTTGTCGAGCGTCTATACGAACACAATTGGCCTGTGTTCGGGGGAGGGAAGCCAGGCGGGGTGGGGATGGGAGGGGAGGGTGATATTTGTCTGCATGTACTCCTATACGGGCTGGGGCAAACCTGTCAGCAGCGAGTGTTGGGTGGGAGGAGTAGGACGGAGGTGCTGTGTCCTCCCGGTGGGGGCTCCTCACTGGCAGGTGAGCCAGTAGGATACAACAGCAGTGACAATACACAAACATGTGTGCAGGGGAGGAATTAATTGGCATAGAAACTAAATTGGGGAGAAAATGGATCCTCTCAGAGTTAGCGCTCAGGATCATAATTGGATGTGGTCACGTACTGTACATGTAAATATGCTGTTACAGGTCCTAAGGAATGACGTTTCAATGAGAACATTTCAAATAGAAGTTTGTGGGTTTTTTCCTTGCATGTATAGTTGTTTTCTCTTACACACCTGAACCAATAAGTCTTAGTTTGTCAGGTATTATAAGTAAAGCCTTGATTTATAGAAACGAAAGGGAAAGAAAGGAATGCATGACATACAGATATGATGGTGGGGAAACTTAAACGAAGATGAAGAAGACAAACAATTCTATTTCTTTTTAGGTAGTTTTAGTTTAGTTAGTTTTCAATTTTTAATTTCATTTTTATTTTGTTTTCCCTTAAAAAAAATTAGTTTAGTTTTCATTTTAGTTTCAGTTAACAAAATATTTTTTTCCCGTTTTAGTTATGGTCTTCGGTTCAGGTTTTTCTAATAACCCTGCCACATGACCAAGGTTGGTGGAATCTGCATTCAGTACAGCATGGTGGGTGAGCTCAATTCAACAGTGTCAGTAACAGGCAGATATCAACATCACAAAAGACTAGACATCACGTTAGACAACAGATGTTAATAGAATATGAAGTGATCATATGAGGTTGCTGGTAAATTGATTCCTTTCATAAGGCAAGTCAATTTCAATCTTGTTTGAAGTTTTCTATATTGCACTGTCAATCTAGCTTCCTTTCTTTTCATTATTCCTTATCTAAGTTATCTGAGACGAGCTACATTGAAACCAGTTCAACACATGAAGCCATTAACATACTGTAAAGAACGGTTGATTTAGCTTACAAGTAATAAACCCCCTTTACAAAGCAGACATTCAAAGGCGGTACAGATTGGATTTTTATCTTCCATGTGTGTGAACAATGCTGTGAACACGCAGACATCACATCAGCCTCAATGATCTAACATAACGTTTCAGTCGGGCAGAAACCTCTTATCTCCATATTTTAACTTTTTGTGTTTTTTCTTAAGTGAATGTCTATACTTGATCATACTACAGTGTCACACAAAAGCATCAAAAGTAGCTGATAGACGGGCTTGAATTTGAATCCTGAAAAGTAACAGTTGGATATACAGTATGAGGTTTCCACTCGACAGGGATGACAAGTTGGAAAGTCGTTATATAGAAAGGAAGAACCAAATTATTCATTGTAATGTTTATTTCAACAGAAGAAATGTTTATATACTGGCATAATTGGAGGCCGCATGTTAAATTGATATAATCTTCAATGAGTTAAAGTTACTTAGCCATACTGGTGGTCTACCACGTTTAGTCCGTTGATTATGAGTCACAGTATAATTGAGATTACTGCAGACATTTTCCAAAGCATACGATTTATTTTTGTAGTTTCTTCTTTTCCCATTTTTTGGGGGTTGAGGAAACCACTGGATTCCATTCATTTCAGCGCAATATGAAAAAATATTAAGTCATATTATTGCTGTGTTTTAATGCATTTGAAAGTGTGGATTGAAAATTATCGCTGGGGAAACAATTTGGTTTGCGTACGAAACCCAACATCCATGACTTTTTAACATGGCAGAATTATCAGCCGCAGAATCAGAGAATTCTAAAGTGTTTTTATTACGTGAAAGAAAAGAAAAACAGCCAAATGTAATTATTCCTAAATCTAACTCAGCAGTAATGTCAAGTATACCATGATTCTTATCAGTGGGGTAAGAATGCCAAAAAAGTGATACAATGGCACACACATAACTGTGTGTGTGTGTGTGTGTGTGTGTGTGTGTGTGTGTGTGTGTGTGTGTGTGTGTGTGTGTGTGTGTGTGTGTGTGTGTGTGTGTGTGCGTGTTTAAGGTGGCAATAAAAGTGATAGATAAGAAGAAAGCTCGCCAGGACTCTTATGTCCTGAAGAACATGAAGAGAGAACCTCGAATACACCAGATGGTCCGACATCCTCATATAGTGGTCCTACTGGAGGTAAGGGCACGCCATCCCTTTCCCTTTTCTTTCTCACTCTACCTGTCCTCTCTCTTCTCACGGAATATTACAAAATGAAGTGCGCAGGAAAAAAATAATTTCACCAATTGCTTTATACTTTAAAACTGTGATGTGACAAATACAAATGTTTCTGATTCTATGAAGGTGTATAAAGTAAAAAAATGAACCTGATGTGTGTGTGTGTGTGTGTGTGTGTGTGTGTGTGTGTGTGTGTGTGTGTGTGTGTGTGTGTTGCCAGACCCTGGAGACGGAGAACAGTTACTACATGGCCATGGAACTGTGTGCAGGTGGAGACCTGATGGACAGGATCTGTGACAAGAAGAGGTTGGAGGAGAGGGAGGTTCGGCGTTACACGCGACAGATCCTCTCCGCCGTGGACCATCTCCACAAACACAACATCGTCCACAGGTGAGGAAACCCCTTTGCACACAAACACCGTAGACGAAGATCCTCAGAGGTACAGTAGTTTAACTCTGAGGATGAAAACATCGAGGCGGCCTGTTTTTATACTGTCAGAGTTAAAGATTTTGCTTGAGTTGGAGGGTTGAGAGGAAGATTGTTGTCTCATGTCTCACGTGTCTCCCCTCTCTCTGCCCTGGGTTTTCTGTCTGTCTCCACTCTCCAAATACCAAAACTTTGACCTTTAATCTGTACAGTAGGTGTTCTACATGTACTGTAGGTGCCTAGCACACCTCCATCGGTGCCCACAAAGCACTATGCATCTTTTCAGGAGTTACTCGCTCCCCAAACATTGTCCCATTTCTCAGTCAGAGACAAAAAATTACTTCTTAACACATCGGGTGCCAGCATTTTTTCATAACAACTTACCGTGGGTGCCAGCATTCTCCCCATTGACTGCGCTTTGCTGTTTAAAGCTTCCGCGTGCGTTACAAGCAAATCCACGCAAAAAAAAGCATCGATTCATGTTGTGCCATGAGCCTGGCTACAGCCTGGAACCATAACATTTCCCTCGCGGGTTACAACGGGGGGGGATCGCGCATCGCGCATGACCGGTTTTCCCCACAGGAAACAGATTCGGAGATATACTGTAGGCGTTTCAAAGTAGGAAATAGACAGGAAGCGGATGGGATTAATTTTTTTGTTTCCGGTGAGCGATCTGGCACTTCCTTCGCAGGATTACAATGGGTGCTCCCAGAGCTGCTGTAGCCCTGCCCGCGCGGAGAAAAACGAAAAAAACAAAAAGACTAAACTCACGGTTCAGACCGTGTTCGGCACCGGAGCGCCACTATGTAAACACACGGTTTAGACCGTGTTCGGCACCCGATGTGTTGACAGTGGCAGAATTATCAGCGATAGAAGCAGAGAATTCTAAAGTTCAGTTATCACCTGAAAGTATGAAAAAAAGAGATTCAGAGACAGAAAATATATAATTTATACACTATCAATCTAGGAACCCATCGGCCAAAAAATCTGATTTATTTTCCCTTTTAATCAGATGCGGAGCTCTGAATCTGTCTTGTGAGATTAATATTCTATAAATACTATGTATTTTTCAGACGAAATAAAAAATAAATTGACCCCCAAAAAAGACAAAAGAAGGTTTAGGAAAGTTGCCTAGAAGACAATACACATGTACAAATACTTCAGCCCATATCTAGAAACATCCAGCCTATTCTCTCTCTCTCTCTCTCTCTCTCTCGCTCTCTCTCTCCCTGTCTCTCTCACACTGCTACACACAGAGTAGTTTTCGGGGCATTAACAGCCTACATGGGAGGAAGGTGGTTGCAGAAGTAATATAGTATCTGGCAAACTGCGTGTGTGTGTGCCCTATACTGTGTGGGCGTTGAAAGTGTGTTAAGACATTTTAGTATGTGAGGGAATGAGACACACACACACACACACACACACACACACACACACACACACACACACACACACACACACGCGCAGCGTGCACAGTGCAGGTTCTTGGGTTTAAGAGCTAGGCTGGCTCCTCTCCGGGTGGGAATGTGAACACCAGGCGATGACCTCATCAGGACGCGGCGACGCCATGATTCACACATCATCACAACATCACGGACTTCCTCTCTAATGAAGTCCCCCAACGACGGCCATCCCTGCACCTCAACAGCACCCCACACACACACACACACACACACACACACACACACACACACACACACTTGCACTCTCGCACAGAATCACTCCACCACATGATTAAACTGGAAGTAACTGGAAAATTTGCACTTATATGAACCTCGTACCACCCACATTCTGTAGGTTTACCACATGCATTTCCTTTTTTATGGCAATGTCTGTGCGCTCTCTTTCTCTCTCCCTCTCTCTCTCATTTAGAATGTGTGTGTGTGTGTGTGTGTGTGTGTGTGTGTGTGTGTGTGTGTGTGTGTGTGTGTGTGTGTGTGTGTGTGTGTGTGTGTGAGAGACCTGGGGTGTCTGCTGGCTACATGAACGCAGATGAAAAGCACAGGAGGAACTGGTTCCCAGTATACTGTACTTATAGGGGCTCCATGGCCCCAGACCACAGCTTTTCATTTCGCTGTGTAGTTTCAGGCGGTGTGGTCCCTGGTCAGGAGGTTGGGGTACGCTCAGGCGCCCCATAAGACGGCTTTTCCAGGTGAACCTGAAAGTACATTACTTTGGTCATGAGTCAACGCATTGAGAGGCCAAAGTATATCTAAATGTATCTCCAAATACATGTATTTCCAGAGTCTAAAGTATCAAATAAAATAAATGTTTTGGGGCAATTTCTTTTCTTTTCTCTTTAAACAAACATGAAATGCATTCTTTCGGAATACGCCGAGCCGAACACATTCTGCACAAAGGCTGAATTTAAAAAATCCTCTGAGCTGTGGTAAACCTGACGCTAAGGATGGAGATTTCCCATCATGATGTATATTTATCCTGTCAGACCAAATGAAGGATCCCGTCTTTTCTGTTTCTGCAGGGACTTGAAGATTGAGAACTTTCTCCTGGACGAACACAACAACATAAAGATTGTGGGTACGTTGCTCCTCCTGTGCATTCACAACCAATCTGTCATGGAGTCAGAACACACTTTGACACTGATGATGGGTAAAACTGTGACTGCATCGTTTTCCATGAACCCTCGTTTAATTTCAAGGACCCTGATAACTCTGAGACTGAGAATATACCAAAGCGGTCCATTTGGATCCGTTTACACACTCTCAGAGTTGCAGACCTACAGTATACGTGTCCATTTGGAATCCAATTAAGGAACCCTGAGGGTCCTTGGACCCTACTTTGAGAACCACAGTCCTAATGTAACCAAATAGACCTGTGAGGGTCCATTTGGTTACATTTGTACTTGTCAGAGTTACAAAGGGATAAATTCAAATCGAGGATCTTGTGCTGTAAAGTCTTCAGTTATGAGTTAAAGTTACTTTTAAGCTAGGCAATAGCTTAACTGCCATATACCTACAGTACATGTACCAGACCAGTAACATTCATTATTTGTTCCATCTTGTCTAAGTCCAAATATAGGCATAATTTCTGTTTGTTTCTAATAATGGAGCCCTTTGTCACAATTAGGTCTATATTCTATTCCTACTGTCTTCCATGAGTGCCTGTGTTTGTTTATTTCTTTTTATTATATTTGCAATGTATACTTTTGGCAATTTGTTTATTATCCTTTGTACTATTACTTTTCCTGTGACGTACACTGTAAAACCTGAGTGTTCATTTAACTCTGAGAGTGTACAAATGGACCCAAGAGAGTATCTTGTTTCATCAGTGGCGTGTTGGTGTCCTTTGATTGGCACACCTGCTTTTTGATTGGTATCAATCACCTGCATTATAAACAGCACCAGACACACATAATATGTATAGTGTTACACCGTGACGAAGGCTACAGTACAAGACAAACACATTGGTGCTGTTTTTACATTTAAAGTCCTTTGTGGATATACTTTATATGTCGCAACTATAAAAGTAAAAGTAGGCCTATTTAAAAATAATAATAACAGAAAACAGTGCCTATGCAGTATTTCAAGATTAAATGAAGCACTTTCTAAGACCACCTTTAATACAGAAGTCATCGCTTTCAGAACCCAAAGCACCACTCCTTACTCCAATTTCAAAAGGTCATAGTTTCTGAACATAATCGTTTTTTTTGTGCAGACTGATGATTTCCACTTACCTGTCATTTCCAATTTCCGCTCTTGTGAAGATGCTTCCTCTGATAACCTATAATGGAATTTGCCAAATATGATGGTGAAAATGCTATGCCAGCTACATGAGGTCCAATTGTGTACTCTGTCAAATTAACACCGTTTCCCAAACGAGTCGCGGACCAATTTTATGGGTCGCGACTCGCGAGTAAATATCCCCTTTTTTCGTTTCTTACGTAATTTTATATATATATATATATATTTATTTTTTTCAGGGGCGGTGTTTGACAACAGTTTTTTTCTTTTTTTTTATCTCTGAAGTTGCTTAGAATCCCTTTAAATAAAAAAAGTCACAACTTTTCATCAATTAAAAACAATTCAAACATTTTTTCACACAGTATTTCAGTATTTCACTCCGGTCTCGGGCAAACGTTTAATTTCTCTTTTGGGTCTTGAGCTAAAAAGTTGGGAACCGCTGATTTAGAAGATCACTATATTGCAGAACCTGTCAAATCTCTTTGTTACAGTAGCTGTTTCCTGAGCCGTTATTCAGGCGTAACACAGTAATTACAGTACCTTAGGGTTTTACAGTGTACGCTCAAGTAGCACAGGGGTAAATGTCCTGCCCTCCAACACGGAGACTAGGGGTTTGAACCTTCCAGCTTGTTCAAGGCTGGGAGGGCGATCTGTGTCGCTGCACTAGTCAGGGCACCTGTTCAGCAGGGAGAGGAACTGGGTCAGATAACGCATCGATTAAAGAAATAATGTTCAGAAGCATCTTCCATAAAACCCTAATGGTCTCTGATATTTCATATAAAAGCAAAGGTTAAAGCCTCAATCTTACTTCTTCCGCTTGTTGGCAGTATGCAGAACAGCAGGAACAATAATGACTAAAACATCATCATTTTACATATTGTGTTAATTGTTTAAGAAACACCAATCGCATATTAGGACTTATCCATACAAAACATTTCAGTCGTAAGATTTTATTTTGCTTTAATCCAATGATAACGTGTTCCCCCACATATTATAACACGTGTTATGCCCTCCTGATGGAAGTCCTCACTGTCAGGTGAATAGAATTGGCTAAATGTATTGGAGGAGACACATATTAGGACCATCCCACATGACCAATCTGTGGGGGTTAGGAGCATAGAGTTAAAAAGAGAGCACCGGAAATCCCCGCCCATCCACTTGCATTGAGTTTCTCACCCAGCTCATGGGCCGAAATCACCCCTTCTTCTGGGTTGTGAAATGTGATGGGTGAGGCCTATTTGGGGCTTCTGTGACACGTTTTGCGTCACAGAGGTGACGCGTTTTGCGTCACCTTGGTGCGCAGCCCCGTGCGCAAGCTTGTGAGTCGAGCCCATTGGTCGAAACTGTTTTCGCTCGTTTGTGTTAGTGGCCCGATGCCGTTTTAAGCTGCAGTACCTATGAATGGCCAGCATGTCCAATGCGCTTCAACCACTGGGTTCTGGGGATTTAGTTAGGAGCCACACACACAAGTGGGGAAAGTTGAGAAAATTGGCACACTTTCCTGTGTGTACTGTTTTGCTGATGTGTAAGAGTGAATGAATTAACACCAAAATCCCCTCCTCAAATGAATGGCGTTTCTTTCTGCAGACTTTGGTCTCAGTAACACCCTGAAGGCAGAGTCGCTGTCTATGGAGCTGCTGAACACTCAGTGTGGAAGCCCCGCCTACGCTGCCCCAGAGCTGCTGGCCCACAAGAAGTACGGCCCCAAGGTGGACGTCTGGTCTGTGTGAGTACTGTGATCACATGTTAACCTGGTCTGTGTGAGTACTGTGATCACATGTTAACCTGGTCCGTGTGAGTACTGTGATCACATGTTAACCTGGTCTGTGTGAGTACTGTGATCACATGTGACATGTTAACAATAACAGAAAACTGAAAATACACTAGTATAGAGCCCTGAGGGACTCCGGTAAACCATAATATGGTTTAAGTGGTTAACCTGCTCCGTGTGAGTACTGTGATGACAGGCTGCAACAGTCAAACTAATACATCTAATTGATTGTCAAAAATAATCGATAATCGATCATTTAACAAAATAATAGGGATTAATAATCAATGTCATGATTATTTTTGCACGACACCATTGTGTGATGAAGCATAAAACAACACCTTGGTGGTTTAATAAATAACACACTTCTCTATTATTCGATTTTCGATCGAAAAAAGTAATCAATAGAATAATCGCTAAGAAGGTAAGCGATTGTTACAGCCCTAGATCGTTGCCCCCAACTCCTCAACACAACGTCTCTCACTGCTCCATTTCTCACACGCGTACAGTACACGGTTAGGTCGCTTGTATTATTACCTGCTGGCCCATACATGGCAGGGCATAATGACACCTTGAGTGGTGTAATAGCTGTTTCTGTACAGTACTTTACTGTATGCATGTGCCTGTACTGTAGACTGTCTGAGACGTTGACATTAGCATTCAGTCTTATCTCGGCTACTGTGTCTATAGCCTGGTTTCTGGGGTCAAGAAGGTCGAGCCAGAGCGCTCTCGTGGGCACGCTGAAGTTGAGACTTTGATCAAAATCAGAAACATGAAACGCAAACCCTGCCTGCACCGACATCTCACTAACAAACACTATAGTCTATAGCAATGATTAATTGCAATATAAAGCTATTAACACTTATTTTAACCACAAAAAAAAGATTGAAGATCTCCATAATGCTCTCTCACCCTGCTATGTGATTTGAGCTGCTTACATAAATTGCGCAGCCTTTTCTGGCAATAACAGACTTAAGTTTTGGTCGGTCTTGGGCTCAGTACATCATCAATATGGGCATATTGATTCTATACGAACACACAAATGGTCTCTTTCTGTATCGTGCTGCACTTGGCCCTGCTTGGCAAGCGAAAGCAACAGTTGGAGTGGTACTGCTGTGTTGGACTGTGGCAGCAGTCTGTTCCTCACTCACTCATGTGTGGGTGTAATAATTGTTTGTACTGTGTGTGTGTGTGTGTGTGTGTGTGTGTGTGTGTGTGTGTGTGTGTGTGTGTGTGTGTGTGTGTGTGTGTGTGTGTGTGTGTGTGTGTGTGTGTGTGTGTGTGTGTGTCCGCAGGGGTGTGAGTATGTTTGCCATGCTGACAGGGACTCTGCCCTTCACCGTGGAGCCCTTCAACATCAAACAGCTGCACCAGAAGATGGTCAACGGAGACATCGGTACAATCCCCAGTGACATCAGCAAAGGTACCTCACTGAACTCCTGATCGCTTTCAACTCAGCTTTGTTACACACCTGTACACATAAGCATCTAAGCAGTTTATTGCGGCTATAGGCAGTCCAAAAAAGACGCGAGAAACTAAACGCGGACTGTGCTGCACTATGGCGTGCACCTGTACGTCTATACAGCTGTGCACATGCATACCTGTACAGTTCTGTTGTACACCTGTGCACACCTGCTGGTTTAAGAAGTAAAAATATGAGGAGAGATAAACACTTCACTATCTCAACCTCGGTGCATCTCTTTCTTTCTTTTTCTCACACTTGGACCCGTTGGACTACACTCTGTCATTGTGTCACCACCAACAAACACAGCTCCTGTTACCACTGCGATGACAAATACAGGTCCGATTCCCCGCCACAGTGATAAGATCAGTTGAGTTGTAGCACTGTTGCCCGCGGACAACAACACATTACAGCCTGGCGTCTGAGTTGTTGGAATTAGCATTCTGTCTTACCGCGGCTACTGTGTCTATATAGCCTGGATTCTGGGGTCGCCTGAGTCTTTGGAATTAGCATTCGGTCTTACCACGGCTACTGTGTCTATAGCCTGGATTCTGGGGTTGAGAGGGTTGAGCCAGAGCTCTCTCGTGATCACTCTGAAGTTGAGACATTGATTAAAATAGGAAACATGAAACGCAAACCCTGCATGCACCGACATCTGTTGTTCTGTGTCTCTCCATTCCTGAGATAGACAGATTATGTAATTTTGATTGTGACCTTGACCTTTAACCTTTTTGACCTGAAAGGTCTCTTCGGGGCAGCTCACTGATCAGTCCCACCGAATTTCATGAAAATTGGCCCATCTGTTCTCAAGTTGTTTACACACACAGATTACACACACTCACAGATTGCAATATGCATGCAATATACATGTACAATATGCATACAGAAATACATTAAACAAATGTTGCCTTTTTGACTCATATAAGTTAGCTAAGTGAGCTATATAAAAACACAACAATGATCTCTTTCTGTGTCGTGCTCTACTCCAATTGAGTCTGGGTAGCTCAGTCGTTAGATGTGATGGGAGAGTGCGGTCTAGCCATCACCAACTCGGGACTCCTGAATTACTGCCCTCCACACCCTCATGTCTAGCATCAGGGTCTTGAGCTCTGCAGTGTTGTTAGCTCCGCTGTCACGCCGCATTGCATCTACGTAGGCGGTGCGCTTCTTGCCTTTCCTGGCTGTGCCCTGGGTTGGCTCCCACAGTGTCAGTTTGCTTGCCACTAGTTTCGGGTGCCCTGCCAGCCTGCATCCTTTTCTCTCTGACCTGTCTGTGACCCGTGGTAGGTCCCCGTAGAGGACCACATTTCTGATCCCACCCTTGTTGCTCGGTTGTTGCCGACAATAAGCCACATCGACCTACTTACTTACTTACTTACTTACTCCACTTGGCCCTGCTGCAAGTGTGGCAATCGATAGCAACAGTTGGAGTTGTTGTTGTTGTTGTTGTTGTTGTTGTTGGAAGGACTTGGACTGCTTGAGGATATCTGCTCCTCAGGTAGTACAGGTTATCAGGATTCCCCATCTCGAGACAAACAACCAGCCTGACTGTAGACTGGCTCTATGACAGACATACTAATTAAGCTGTTGCATAAGTCCACCATTTTGCTGCTTGGTTGTTGAACAATGTATAATATGTATGTGTGTGTGCGTGCGTGCGTGCGTGCGTGCGTGCGTGCGTGCGTGCGTGCGTGCGTGCGTGCGTGCGTGCGTGCGTGTGTGTATTTATAACCACCGATCTGATCCGATATTATGCCCATATGGGCATATTGATTTATGCGATACCTCGGGTTGTGCATAAACAGGTGGGGCATGCATTCCCAACTTGCGTCGTTCTCGACTTCCATCGTTCCCGGGTATCCATCGGGCACCGGCCTAGTGTAGTGTAAGCAGATAGTATACAAGTGGAAAACGTGACGCGAAGCTATGAGCTTGCATGGTGTTGTCAGGGTTATAGTGCTGAAAAATCAATCTGTCAATCTGCGTGTTCCTGCAGGTTCCAGTACCCAGCACTGGCCAGGTTATTGTGTGGGTGAAATAGGCGCTCTCTCTCTCTCTCTCCCTCTTCTCTCCTCCCCGCCTCTCCATCACCCCTGTCTACTCCTCACTCGCTCCATCCATTCATCCATCCATCCATCCATTCATGTATCTCTCTCTCTAGGTGCTGTGGGGTTTGTGATGTCTCTTCTAGAACCGGACCCTGCTAAGCGGCCCAGTATCAGAGCTGCTATGGAGGAGAGATGGGTCAACGAAGGCTACGCTAAGAAACCTCTGCACTCCCTCTCCCATAAAAACAGGTACACACACTCACGCAACACACGCACACGCTCAGCATTAAATTAACACTGTCGATTTTACTGTGTACTGCAAAAGAATATGAATCACATTTCAAATCATATAAAAATATCAGCCAAACTAATTTTGTAAACATATTTTTAGACCTTTGAAATATATTTTCACAAAATGTGTTTTAGATCAAATTTGGCAAAAACAAAAAAATACATTCTGAACCACATAGAAGTGTTTGTATATTTTCTTTTGTGTGGGTATTGTTATTTTGTTGCATGGTTGTTGTGACCGGTGCATAGAGAAAGGCACAAGGACCCTCACATATGAAAGTCATGTTACGATGACTTGTTAAATGTGGGAACCGAGGGGGAAAAGGGCGATGGATTTTCGAACAGAATGAAAATTCTTGTGGTATACAGTGTAATGGGTTTGTATATTATAGCAGGCCTAAATGATTTTTACAGCATTTGGCGGGCTGTGGAAATGCAATCGGATACGGCTGCACTTGGCAGTAATGTGTTGCCTGGATTCCATCATGAACCAAACAAGAACCTTTCAGTTTGGCACGGTTCACCATCTTTTATTGTCCGTCATTCAATGCTCACTGCTTAGTCATCCACCATGAACTGAACTAAATGATTGATGATTAATTTTCACTGAAATGTCTGTCTGTCTGTCTGTCTGTCTGGACCCCCAAATTTATATGTATTGGGCCGCGGACCCCCATCAGATTTTTTTTGTGCCAGGGACCCCCAGAAGCGAAGATTAGTGTTAAAAGATTTCGCTTAAAAATATATATATTCAAAGATTTGCAATTTTTTTCAAGATTTTTCAAAAATAGCAGACCTACAAGCTTACGAGCTTGTATATCTGCTATTTTTGAATAGGAAAAGTATAGAATATGGTTAAAGTGGTTAAATGATTGTGACGCTATAACTAATTTAGATGGGGACCCCCTGGTACCCCACCAAGGACCCACTTTGAGAACCATGGTCGACACAGTACTTATTAATTATCTATCTCTCTGGCTCTCTCTCTCTCTCTCTCTCTCTCTCTCTCTCTCTCTCTCTCTCTCTCTCTCTCTCTCTCTCTCTCTCAGGCTGCATCCTGAGGAGCTCAACTCGTCTGTGTTGTCCTACATGACAGAGACCCTGGGCTACCCCCTGTCTGATGTCATCCAGACGCTCACCACCAACCGACCCTCCGCCATCATGGCCTCCTACCACCTGCTGCTCAACAAACTCAGCAGGGGTCCCAAGGGAGGGAAGGGCAGCAAGGTATACAGACGTGTGCGCACACAGTACATGTCTCTAACTCCCTGACCCTAAACATCCCCACCACATCCATGACCATAATCTCAAAGGAGGAGTTCACCCCCCCAAAAATCGTATTTTCTGTCAATTACACAGCCCATGAAGCCTTGAATTTGTGGAGATATTTTTGCTTTTGTCGCATTCCTAATAATTTGATGACCGGCGGAGTCGGTATTGGCTCAGGAATGCGACAAAAACAAAACATCTCCATGAATTCAAGGTTTCATGGGGTGTGTAATTGATAGGAAATAAGTATTTTTTGGGGTGAACTTCTGCTTTAACTCTGATTCCTGAACCCTACTCATAAACCTATGATTATGTTTTTTTGAGTAGGGTATCGCCCCCACACTCTCTTCTCTATTTAGTGTGGTTGCCCTAACAGGGCAACCAGACTATAGTACTCCTTATACTTTGTTTATTTATTTATAGATAAACAATACTTCGGGCCGCTACTCCTCCCACAGTTTATTTTTCCCAATTTAGTGCTGTATGTCAAAATGACCGGTCTGACCGGGAATCGTGCACTTGCATAAGGCTAAGAGATTGGTTGCATAGTTTAATTGATATTGATTTATTAGTGCATTAAATTTCCCCATCCACTTCAATGGAAAAGTGAAAACACTAAAATTCAAGTATTTTTTTCTCAGAAACCGTAAGAGCTACAGTTACCAGACTTTGAGGGGAGGTTCATAGTTTATTGCCAAATTATTTAAACAAATATTACACCATTCGGCCTCATGGTGGCGCTATAAGAGCCCACTTTACCTTTTGGCCTATAACTCTTGAACCGTAGGTCGTAAAATCAAAATTTATTTTTCCCTAGATTCCTTGGGTCATTACGCAACTCCCCATATAGGCCACGCCCATTTGCGTATGGATAGATTTTTTGATATTGATTTATTAGTGCATTAAATTTCCCCATTCACTTTCATGGGAATTGCAAAAACTCCCATTCAAGTATTTCTTTCTCGGAAACCGTAAGGGCTACAGTTACAAGACTTGGAGGGGAGGTTAATAGTTTATTGCTAAATTATTTTTAAAAAAATCACACCAGTCGGCCACATGGTGGCGCTATAACAGCCCACTTTACGTTTTGGCCTATAACTCTTGAACCGTAGGTCGTAAAATCAAAATTTATTTTCCCCTGGATTCCTTGGGTCACGACGCAACTCCCCATATAGGCCACGCCCATTTCCGTCTGGATAGATTTTCCGCCATTTTGAATTTTCTTCAAACCACACTTTTAGCTCCTCCTCCAACATATTTTGTCCAAATGTCACAGAAATCGGTACACATGATCTCTGGGCCCATGCGGTAAACATATCCAAACGGCATTTTCATAGTCCTTACCGTTCTTCCGTAAATTG
>NC_139953.1:14949394-14956894 GCF_963454915.1 Gymnoscopelus microlampas
CCAGCAGGCCCCTGAGGAGCCAACCGCAGACTACGGGGGGGCAGAGCAACAGGAAGAGGCTGGAGGAGCCGCCCCGGACGGATCTCACCAAGGACGATGAGGAGAACCGCCCCCCCTCTGCCTCCCCAACCCTCCCCCCTCGTCTGCCCTCGCCCTCCACCGCTCCTCTGTCCACAGAGGAAGGCATCACCGACGAGGAGATCGCCATCACTCTGGACACCCGAGAGACGCTGTTCCCTGAAGGTAGGGTATACATATATATATATATATCACACACACACATGCATGCACACACTGTTAGTTAGTTGACCTTGTATTTGAACTGTACTTTCGCATGCTTTTTTTCTGCAAACTTCTATAGTATTCAATCAAATAAGTGTTTGGAATTAAACATATAGTAACATTGAGGGGTGTGTGTGTGTGTGTGTGTGTGTGTGGGGGGGGGGGGGTCCTTTCCAGTGTCATTGTTTGGTGACAGGGAGCTGGTCCATCTGTCTCCTCCCGCCACCAAGCTGTGTGACTCCGCCCCATGCCAAGTCCCCGCGGGCGCCGAGCCAGCGCGAGACGGCGTCACGTCCAGGCCCGTCCGACCCGCCCACCTGCTCAGGACCACGCACTCTGACGGCTCGGCGGATCCCGGCTCGGACTTCTACCACGACGACCATCCCCACCACGTCAACGGCATTAATGAGCGCCTGGAGAAGCTGCAGACCTTCTATTCCACGGAAAAGACCGGAATCTCTCCCAGGATGCTCCTGGACTCTGACACGCATCCCCCGGACCGAGAGCGCACTGCCTCGATGGAAGCCGCCCAGACGTCTCCGTCCGCCCCCCTCCCCCGCCTGCGCAACGTTGGCCCAAAGGACGGGGCGGCCAGGAAGGTGACGTGGGTGGGGCTGACCCGGCCCGGAGCCCCGGGACTCCTGGTGAACGGGTCCAAGCCTCCGGCCTTCCCCACCCAGCGGCAGCACACGCTGGTCATCAAGAGCCTGCGGCAGGAGAAGGGGAGGAGAGGAGAGCGGATTGGAGGGGGGGAGAGAGGGACAGGAGGGACAGGAGGAGGAGGGATGAGCGGAGTGAAGAGGAACTCTGTTCAGTTGCGTTCGTCTCTCCAGCGCCGCATGGCGGACTTGAACCTCCCGCTGCTCCCTGCCACTCTGCAGGGCAAAACGGACAGGAAGAACCAGCTACACAGTATGGACTACTGACACTCATCAAACATAGAACATACAGAGTACAGACTGTATACTGACTGCTATGTCTGAGGAAGGGAGGGGGTAAAGCTATACAGAGGGATGGAAGATCGCTTCTGACCAAAGAGAGAGACACACACACACACACACACACACACACACACACAAATCCTGAGTGTTAATTTAACTCTGCATTAAGCGCAGCCATTCTCACCCAAGAACCCGCTGCATCTCCAACACCACTAGTCAAGGGCGGTGATTGTTTGTGATGGAGTAAACCCGCATGAACACATGGGGAACTCCACGTTAAAATGCGGCAGTCTACCCATACAATTCAAACCCAGGACCTTCTTGCTGTGAGCCACCACGTGCCACAATAAGGACAGGACCGATACGTCACTTTCTTGGTCCAGCAATTCCAGCTGGCAATTTCCTCAGCCTTCATCAGGCACTGGGAGGCTAAACTGGAGCCAGAAGTTTAATGGAATGCATTAGGATGTCTAGCCTGGAAACCTGACGAATCTGCCAGCGCAAATACTGCCTAGTCAGAAACTTACTCGGCTCTTTAACCTAAATTTACGTCAATTAAATTACTTAGCGTGCACAGTAAAAAACAAGAGATCAGAAAACAACTTATGATATGTCTTCTTTTATTTTCCTGTACCAATTTTGTGACAATGGTCACGTACATTAAAAAATAGCATTTATTCAGAAGCTTGTCCACCCTAGCCTGGTAAACCATCCCCCTTCCGGAAATCTCATTTACTTTTGATTTCAGGAATTGGTCTGGCCTACAGGCCTGTATGGGCATTTTGGCTGCGGCCGGCAGCTGGGCGGGATTAGAACCTTTGACTGACAACCCCCTCAGCCAATCAGCAGTTTGTTCCCCTTTAGCCAATCAGCAGTTTGTTTTCCCCACCACCAGCCAACGTGACGTTAGGGGACTTTTAAAGGTAAATAGGTTGCTTTATTCGGATACATGCGTGTCACTGCCCGCCCCTGCCGGTTCTCTGAATTTTTATTTTTAAATAGGCTCTGTCATGATTAATTGACCACATGTATGAAGTTAAACAACTAAATTCTATCCGAAGAATATCTTAAGTAAATTCCGTGCCTCAAAAAAGAAGTTTGAGAGCGTTTTCAAGTTTTAAAACCGAAATCAAAAACAGCAGACAGAATTTCAATGCCGGCCCGTTCCATTTTTGTCGGCTGCACTTGGCTCCATTCGGGTTCACTCGGGTTCCACCTGATTGGCCTACCTCCGCTGTCAATCACAGAACAATGAGCGAGGACGATGATTGGAGAGTTCATGTTATAAACTCCGCAGAAACGCCCAGACAGGCCTGTAGGCCAGACTCACTCCTGATATCAAATGTAAATGAGATATCAGGAGGGAGGGGTTTACCAGCCTATGTCCACCCCGCTCTCATTGACTTCAATGCATTCCATCAAACGTCTGGCTCCAGTTTAATTGCCTCCCAGTGCATCTATGGAAGCATGTCATGGCATAGAACAGCTGTCCTTTAAGGGATATTTCACTTTCAAACATGGTTGGAGCTTGGGGTCATTTTAATGTCTACTCAGGCTTTTGTGAGCACCCCAGACGGTTTTTAAGTTGCTTGATTCCGTATTTAGATATTTAATATTCAGTTTATCAAATAAAGGTTAAAAAAGCCGCACACTGGTTTAAAGCTCCCAAACTATTTTATTAATGGCGCAACGTTACGACCTTATTATGTCTTCATCAGGCACATTTTGCCTGATGAAGGCAGAGAGGAGAGAGGGGTGGGGTGGGGGGATAACAGTATGTGACTTCTTCACGACTTTGGATGCTGTCAATGCACTGAATGGGACATTATCACATTTAATCAGCCTATTGATTGGTCTAAGTAGGTGAGATACTGACCTACAGGGCTCAGTAGGTGTTTTGTCGTTATTCTGTGGGAAAGTTGGGGCAAAGACTCACCCCAAAACATGATTCGCGATTCTGTGCCTATCGGTACATAACTCGGACGGCGCTGAGTTGCCTCAAGCGAACTTCGCAACATTCGGCACGGAAACTTGCTCACTTTAGCTCGCTCAGTGGTGCATCTCGTGGCTCAAGTTCGATTGAGACTGCCTCCGACGCTGTCCAAAACTATACTTTATACAAAACACCTATGAGCCCTGTCGGTAGGTCAGTATCTCACCTACTTAGACTAATCAATAGTCTGATTAAACGTGATATTGTCCCATTCAGTGCATTGACAGCATCCAAAAATGGTGACCTCTTGACAGAGGGGGGTAGGGAATTGACCAATGAATGCCCATTTCTCTCAGTCAAATTAACACTCAGGATTTGGAAATTGTCAAGTAAATATCTGAGGGAAGAGACTCTTAAACACAAGTCATGTAGCACATAGTGAATCTGAACTTGCCACACAAAGTGTGTTCATAGAAAAAGGATCTGAAAGGGTCTGTTTTTTTTACAAAAATTAGTTAAATTAACAATGTGATTTGACTGTGTATGGCTTCTAGATGGAGCACTTACCCACGAGACCACTATCTCCACGCGAGCACCATGAGCAGCCTGTAATCTATAGTGCCAAAGAGTAAACACACAATGGAGAGGACGTGACATTGAGACAATCACAAGGGAATCTGGGGACACTTGGCCTTCACTTTCACTTTCACCGTCACTTTCACTGCTGTGTCCTTGTATCATCTCCATATGCCCATTTGGTCATTTTACACAGTAAAATCCTCAGTGTTCATTTAACTCTGAGAATGTATAAATGTAATGTGTATAAATATACATTATACAAATATACAATATATATACTGTGACAAATGGATGAATTAACACTGAGGATTTTACTGTGTACTTTCGCCTACAGTGTAACACTGTGAAGTGCAGGATGCACCGCTACTTTTGACTCTTATTTACATGGATCTTAAATAAACATTTTGTACGCACACAGAAATGGAGTCTATTGTTTTGTGTTCTTTGACTCTCCACACATGTACAGTAGTCAACAAACCCATACAGAAATGATACAGTGGCCAAAATGAAATACATTTTTGAAAATGTATTTCCATTGTCCAAAATATGCCTTTTTGTATTCAGAGAGATTTATAGAAAATGTGGGATGTGCTGTATTTCACTGCTACTCACCATCATTCTCCACCCAACCAAACATAGTGAAGCAACAGATAGCTGTGTGTGCAAACAATCTCTGACCAACCACCCTCTCTCTATCTCTCTCTCTCTCTCTTTGTCGCTCTCGTCTCTCCCCCTCTATGTCCTTGTCTCTCCTCATCTCTGAATCTTTGAATCATTAATAATGAGGTGTGCTGAACAGAGATAGAGGAATCTGGTTGCTGCCTCGTGGCACTCAGGGGCCACTGAATAATTCAATGAATGTAGTGGCACCTGATATTGTGTGTGTGTGTGTGTGTGTAGGTGTGTGTGTGTGTGTGTGTGTGTGTGTGTGTGTGTGTGTGTGTGTGTGTGTGTGTGTGTGTGTGTGTGTGTGTGTGTGTGTGTGTGTGTGTGTGTGTGTGTGTGTGCGCGTGTGCGTGTGCGTGTGCGTGTGCACGTGTGTGTGTGTGTGTGTGTGTATGGAGGGGGGGTATGGTCCCACACCTCAGTGGGTTCCATCTGTCCTCATGGGAAGGACACACACACACACACACACACACACACACACACACACACACACACACACACACACACACACACACACACACACACACACATACACACACACACACACACACACACACACACACACACACACACACACACACACACACACACACACACACACGCACACGCACTAACACAAGTAAATATTAGTCATATGTGGAGAGTACTAGCGCACGCACACGCGCACACACGCAAGCACACACACACACACACACACACACACACACACACACACACACACACACACACACACACACACACACACACTACTTCTCCCTTACATAATTACACTAAAAGCCAGTGTTGTAGTCAAGTCACTTAACAACAAGTCCAAGTCGAGTCTCCAGTCCCAAGTCCAAGTCATCTTACTGTCTTACTTCAAGTCAAGTCCAAGTCGCCCAATGACCAGTCCAGACTCTTGGTTGTGACAAAGCTTATGTTAGATGAGAAAACAAACGCATCATTACGAAATACTAGATACTTAATTACAGAAATAACAATATTAGAATTTTCAAATGTACTTTTATTACTCAATCATGTATAAAATGTGCATTTTGACTGTTCAAGTTCAAGTCAGAAAACTTCCAAGTCAGAGTCAAGTCAAAAGTCACAGATACTCAGGGTTATTGTCAACTTACTACATTAAGAATTAAGAAACCGTAATGAGTTTATGATTGAAGTACAACAGGTGTTCTACCACTTGAACCCTAGCATCCCTATATTCTGGGGCTAACATTCTGCAAAGTATATTTAGTGTAGTGCGAAAACAGGACGGGGGGCTAGTATAGAGCCCTTGAGAATCCGGTCAACTAAGTACAGGGCTTAAGTAAGCATTTGCAGGCCAAAGATCCAAAGTCATTGTCTCCCTGGAGGATCACACAAGCCCAATAAAACACACCAGTGCTCACGTTATAGGCCCCAACCATACCAGCCCCTGTGTCCTGTTTTCTCTCCTGACCCAGAGTTTGTGAAACGACAGAGCCGGGGGATTGTCACTCTTCTAATCTTTGCTGAGAGATGAGAGTTGAATGGGGCTGAGTCTGAATGGTCTGTGTTATATGAGCGATGGGTTTTTAAAAAAATGGTATGGAAACTAGATCAATTATGTATGTTTGGAATACAGATGTATCCATGGCTACATCTGTGGCAGAACATTGCTGTTACATGCATGCTACAGTGAGCATGCTTCCTACTGAAAAGGCATGCGTGTCAAACCAAACATTGGTGGCTGCTTCCTGCTATCAGTATCTTTCCATATCTTTGCCAAGGTTAATTAGTTGTGAGCATAAATGATGTGCTATAAAGAATGTGGGAGCAAAACCATGCAAAAAAATAGTAAAAGGCAATGGAAATACATATTCACAAACATATATTTGAGTTATATTTAAGCTCTTAAAATTTCCTCATACAAAAAAAGCTAATAAATTATATAAAAGTACTTATATACATTTTGTGCCACTGTTGTATATGTATAGGTATGTTGTGTTTACATACAGCATGTGTGCGTGCATGTGCGACAATCTGACCAGAAATGAAAAAAAAAGAAAGAAATGGAAATCTTATTTTTTTTCTAATAATGATACCTGAATTTAGTGCAGAGGTGCAGTATAGTTGCACATTGGATGCAGTGAAAGTAGACCTTCCACAGTGTTAAGCTTACATCTCTTGAAGCTAATTTTACTTCAACCTATACATCCCGTTAATCCCGATGCTTGTCTTTGGAGACAAAGGATGCACAGGGTGCCAGGAGTACGTTTTTTTCACACATACAGTACATCTCCTGGCTTTGTGGTGAGAGAATTAGGAGACTACAGAGACTGAAAGAGATTCTTTGTGGTTCAGTCACCTCCATCAATGCTGTCTGTGAGCGATGTGCCAGACCCGGCCTCTCTTCATTACCACCTAACACCATACTGTATGTCCTCTACAGAATTGTCATTTACCACCCTGCTTTCTGCTCGAAGAGGCCACTGTTTTGTGTGTGTGTGTGTGTGTGTGTGTGTGTGTGTGTGTGTGTGTGTGTGTGTGTGTGTGTGTGTGTGTGTGTGTGTGTGTGTGTGTGTGTGTGTGAGAGAGAGAGAGAGAGAGAGAGGGACACAGAAAAACAGGGCGAGAAGGTCAAGGTCAGTATCTCTGTCTTTCAGTGGGTGGTCGTGGTCCAGACCTACTGTAGTTCTACAATGCTCCTCCATCCATCTTAGTGTTCTAAAGCCACGTATGTAGCCTACCGGTGTCACCTCATGAGACACACCAGGATCGAGCCGTTTCCTGGTAGTGGTCATGGCTGCTGAGGTCATTAAGAGTTCATGTGACACAGTCTGCTGTGTGGGACATTCCATTCATGAGGTCATGTAACTATAAGAGGTGCTGGGATGAAACCTGGAAGGGTCACATCATATCCAGGGATGGAGCCATTATGGTATTCTCCATGGATAGCCAATTAAAATGGCTCTTTGGCCTCTTAATGTTGCAGGATGGAATCTCTTTCCCCCCTTAGGCTACATTTACTGGACATCTTCCATTCATTCAGTGGAAGTATCGTTAATATGTTTTATTCAGACCGGTTGGTTTGCAGAGGGCAGTGGGGTTGTTATTTTTATGAACATGGTTTCTCTCCAT
>NC_139953.1:14961894-15086894 GCF_963454915.1 Gymnoscopelus microlampas
CTGTTTTAAGTGGTTACTTAGTTTTTACTTTACTGTTGTGTTTGTTTTATTTTGTCGTAACGTTTCCTGTCTTGTCTCATTACCTTGTGATTAGTTTTATTTCTCCACCTGTGTCCCGTTAGTCCCTTAACTCAGTGGTGCGCATTCTGCACAACCTTTTTACAGTACACCCTCAGAAAACATTTGGATTATCGAATCCCGATCCAGGTCAAAAACCACATGAAATGTCTTTCGCCGGCAGCCATTTAAAAAAATGGCAGTCATATATATATTTTTGCTTGGCTAATGGGGGGAGGGGCGGGGGGAGTCAAAACTATATTCTGATGCCAAAATAATTTCAATCCAGGTAAAAAAAACACATAAAATGTCTTTAGCAGGCAGCCATTTTGGAAAATGGCAGCCATATTGTTTTTTTGGGTGTGGCTAACGGGGGGAGGGGGTAGGGGGGAGTTAAAACTATATTCTGATGCCAAAATAATCAAAATTGGATTATCCAATCACAATTCAGGTCAAAAACCACATAGCATGTCTTTTGCCGGCAGCCATTTTGGAAAATGGCAGCCATATTGGGGGTTTTTGGGTGGCTAACGGGGGGATGGGGTGGGGGGGAGTCAAAACTATATTCTGATGCCAAAATAATCAAACTTGGATTATCCAATCACAATCCAGGTCAAAAACCACATAGCATGTCTTTCGCCGGCAGCCATTTTGGAAAATGGCAGCCATATTGGTTTTTTTTGGGTGGCTAACGGGCTTTTGTGAAAAAGTAGGTCCAGAAGAAACTTTGTGGAAAATTTGGCGCTTGTATCACAAAGTGAAGTATCGTGTCACTAACAGCCCCCACTAACGGTTGCATTTCCGGGATAAATAAAGGCCTAGTACCTACATTACCACTCTACAGTATAAGTTACCAGCATGGCTTTGGTAGACTCATATGCAAGAGAGCCCACTGATATTATATCCCAGCCCACCACAGGCCTATCCTCTAATAGTCCTTCAGCTCCATCTACTGGAGGAAAGAGGGAATTGCTGAAGGGTCCCAACATTTTGTTAAACCAAAATGATGCTGATGCCAGTGACTTTTGGCAAGTGTTAATGTTGTATTTCTTTAATCTTTATTTTATTATGATCTTTTCATGGTAATATTAACTCAATCTGTTTGTAAAAATGAAGAACACAAAGAAAATGTCAAATGTATCCCTCTGTTTTATCTTTGATAGTTCATGGTCAACTGTAAACAAGTTATCTATCACTCCAATATATTAGAAAAAATCATTCTGTTGTGATCTGGGGGGGGGGGGGGGGGGGTTCCAGAGGGTCCCCAGCAAAAGTAGTTAACATAAGCATCACAATCATTTTAACCACTTCATCCATTTATATGTTGGCTATTCAAAATAGCAGATCTACAAGCTTGTACGTCTGCTATTTTAGATTTTTTTTTTTATATCGAAAATGTTTGGAAAAGTTTGAATCATTTTGACAATTATTTTTGAACATAAATCTTCTCTTCCGGGTGAACCTGGCAGAAAATATTTTCAGATCCGCGGCCAAATACATATCAATTTTGGGGTCCTTGAGATTAAACAGTTTGAAAACCACTGATCTATCTGTATGGCAAAAGCAATTTGCCCGTCCATAGATATGAAAACTTCATTACCCAGAAATCCTGCTGTCTACAATGACGTAACCAAGAAGCGACAGCAGTACTACGAGTTGCTTGCTGTTGTTGTAGTGTGTGCCAGTGTGTCAAAGGTAAGCACCATCATCAGACAAGACATCAACATTTCTTCACAGACCAGTAATCATGTTGCATGTTGTATATTTATCGTTCACTGAAATGTACTTCGCTAATGCCACATCACATTAATAGTAAATAAACGCAGGTAGTTAACTCTAGCCCCTGGGTCAAACTAGGACTAACTCACTCACTACTAACTAACTGTAGAGTTATATTAAGTTGTCAGTGTTGTTGTTTTTTTTGTTTGTTTTTTATTAAATGTGAAATTCATTACAGCCTTGTCATGATTCAACCACGTGTCAAATAAATAAGTAAACTTTATATTGGTGACTATGTTAAACACGATCACAGTAAATTGCAGACACTACCTTTGGACTTTGCTTTCTTATCTTAGCGCTATTCTTAGGTCTTGTTTTAAGTCCCACAAGGTTTATTAATTTTTTTGTCTTTAATGTGGAAATACCGTCTTAATTTTTTATTTACTTGTTTTTTTAAATATATTTTTGTTATTATTTTGTCTTTGTTTTTGTGTTGTTGCTCACTATATCCTCTCCCCAAAAGGACCACAATGGCATCAAGCCTTCAGGCCTTTTTGTACTATTATCCTTTTGAATTCATTTTCAATAAAGTGCTCAATCAATCAATCAATCAATCAGTCAGTGGCACACTAGTGGAGTAGTACACTGACTGCTGTATTGGAAAATAACCACATTGTCCAAGTCTAAAAATATCCTACTATTTGCAGCTCCTCAGGGGGTGGGAGATAACACTTGGGAAAAAACATTCGGGAATTTATTTACTTACTTGCCACACAAAGGAGCAAAAAACATCAGGTTACCAAATAGACAAAATGTACTCTACTTAACTTATGGGGTATCTGGGACTACTTTAGCCCCCCCTCATTCAAAACTTTGCTACATTACACAACACACACCTTCGAGAACTTGCTACCGATGCCTTTATCATGGTCTTATTTTCCACAGCTCTGTCCCCTGTTTCAGCCTGTCCTGTCATGGCGCTGGCTGGGGTGAGAGTCATTGAGCTGGCAGGCCTAGCCCCAGCACCATTCTGTGGCATGATTCTGGCAGACTTTGGTGCCAAGGTGATCCGAGTGGACCGCACCCGAGTTGCCATGGCGTTGGACACGATGGGACGGGGTAAACGCTCTGTAGCACTCAATCTGAAGACTCCTGACGGCGTGTCTGCGCTCAGGAAGCTCTGTGTCCAATCAGACGTCGTCTTGGAACCCTACCGTAAAGGTAAAAAAAATAACCAGGGTACGGATCTTTTAGGATTTCAACGATTCCGGTTCCTTAACAATTCCCTCTTAACGGTCCGATTCCTTAACGTTCCCTTTAACGATTCTTATATATTTTACAAAAACATTTTGCAAATAAAAATAAAAGAATTCCAGAAATGCAGATAATCTACATCAGCAATGTAATCTCTATTTTGCTCCCCCTTTCCTTCCAATTAATTTGTTAATGACAATTCTCATTTTCTTCCCCTCTTGTGTAGTCCCTACAGTTGGTCAAGTGGGAGAGAGTAGACAGAATTGTTTTTGATCATATCCTTTACACTTTTCCCAGGTGTGATGGAGAAACTAGGCCTTGGTCCAGAAGATCTATTGAAGGAGAATCCTCGTCTGATCTATGCTCGACTGACTGGCTATGGACAGACTGGCTCCTATGCCACTGCTGCTGGCCATGATATCAACTATCTCGCCATGTCAGGTATGAACATACATTGTGGACTTTTTATACCCACTGCCCCGGGGGCACTGCGGGGGGCGCAGTTACATGTAGGGGTTCAGTGTCTTGCTCAGGGACACTTCGACACAATGCCGGGGAAGGTACAGTAGTCAAACCTAGGACCTTCTGCTTCTCAGGCGGGCTCTTTAGTCTCTACCCATTCAGCCATGGCCGCCCTCCATAAATTATTGGCACAATAATATTATCCTCACATCGATATTGAGGTGTTTGTCCACGTCGCATGCTGTTTACATGCTTCTCCCGCCTTTTGCTTCCTCTCTGTACTACTCAACTCCATGTGCCGTTTCTCTTCTGTTCTTTTTTCTTTCATAGGTCTTTTATCTAGGCTCGGTCGTAGTGGTGACAAACCCTATGCACCGTTGAACCTGGTTGCAGACTTTGCAGGAGGTGGTCTGGCCTGTGCACTGGGTGTTGTCCTAGCACTGTTGGAGAGGACAACATCAGGGAAGGGACAGGTTGTTGATGCTAGCATGGTAAGATGATTATTTAGGCAGATACATTATCACCACTCCTCCGGAATAAGAAGGATTACATTGAAATACAAGACATTGTTGATGTATAAAACTAGAATGCACTTCTAAACATGCAGGACATGTTCGTGTTTACAATGTTAATAATATTTAACATTATCAGTGGCAATCCAATCAATGTATAGAATTTAACAGAGTATATGTATTTTTCTTTTCAACATTTCAGAAAGTCATTGTTCAACTATACTGCCATTCTAAGCAATCATTCACCCTGGATTGCTACTTTTTCTATATTTCATGCATTATTATGCTTATTTAAAAAGCAACACATGCATGATATTCATATGCATTTTAAGGACAAAAAGTAAATCATCACCACCAAACAGATTGAAACGCTGCACGTTTATGTGTGTATTTTGTATATATTCTAAATATGATCCTTTGTTCTTGCATCTCTCTGTCTTTTTCTAACTCTATCTTATGTGTTAACTAGGTGGAGGGAGCAGCGTACACAGGTTCTTTCGTATGGAAGTCTCGTCGCATTGGTATGTGGGACCAACCTAGAGGAGAGAACATGTTGGATAGTGGAGCTCCATTCTATGACACCTACAAGACCTCTGATGGAAAATATCTGGCTGTAGGAGCCATTGAACCACAGTTCTACAAACAGCTTCTTCATGGTTAGTAGTACACACACACACACACACACACACACACACACACACACACACACACACACACACACACACACACACTAAATAGGAGGTTCAACATTGGCAGCATCAGGAGTGGGCTTAATGTAAGGTTTTTGGTAAAGCTATGGTTCTTTTCCATCACTTTTGTATGATGCGTGTGGCATTCCCGGTCACAGTGGCCGCGCTAAAATTTAGTTGAGATGGATCCAGTACGTTAGGTCTGGCAATGTAGATAGACTAGATTAGACCTCTTCTACCTACATAACTGCATGTGTAGACTTGATGACTAATGTTGTGACCTTTTTGACTCCACTTTACTCTATAGGCCAAATGTCTGGCGTAGTTTTCCCCTCACTTTTTGGTTTTGCTTTGCAGGTTTGGGTTTGGATACAAGAGACTTGCCTCCTCAGATGAGCTTTAGCGATTGGCCTGAGCTCAGGCGGATCTTCACTGAGTGCTTTGCCTCTAAATCCCAAGCATATTGGTTGAGTATTTTTGAGGGGAAAGATGCCTGTGTCACACCTGTGTTGTCTTTTGATGAAGTGAGCTCCCATCCCCACAACCAGGAAAGAGGTTCTTTCATTAAAGACCCCGAGGGTGAAGAGAGCCCCCGACCAGCTCCGGTACTCTCTCGGACTCCTGCGGAACCTTGCTTGGCACACGACCCTCTTATCGGAGAACATACATGTCAAGTCCTAAAGGAGTATGGATTTAGTCCAGTAGAAATAAAGAAGATGCTAGCAGATGGAGTGATAGAGTCTAACCCTGCCAAGGCTAAGTTGTAGAGAATTGGACAAGCCATTAATTGTTCCATTCGCTACTGTATGTCCAACCCGATCGCCAGAGGAAACGTTCTCATTGAACGTTTTTCAACGTTTCTCAAAATCCGTGCATAGACTACTGGAAAACCACAAATTCCGTGCATAGCCGCCTCGCATCTCCCCCATTGTGACTAAACCATTTCGGAGCCGCGCAGTCTCAAGGGAATTGTCGCCGTGTGAAGGACCACCGAGCGAGCTAAAGCGAGCGAGTTGCCGTCCTGAACATTGCGACATTCCCTTGAGCCTACTCAGCGGCGTTTGAGTTACGTACCGATAGGCACAGAATCGTAAATTTTGTTGTGGGGACTGCTCTACTTCCTGGTTTTTCCGGGTTGCGACTGGTTACGCCCACCGTGGGACTCCCCGTACATATGCACGGAATTTGGGGGTTTCTAGGCGACTATGCACGGAATGACGTGCACAAATCCGTGCAATCCTACTATCCTATCCTACTATAATCCTACTATAATTCTAGTAACCTCTGTAGTGGTGGTGAGTACGTGAGTGAAGACACCCGGTTCTCCTCACTGGCTGGACCAATTGCTCTGATTTTGCACACAGCCATTGACCATTACCATCTGAACGCAACTGTGAAGCCCGTTTTTCAATTTCATCAAATCTCAGCTTCTTATTAGCGTTTTTCTGTCAAACACTGTCGCCATGGTTACAGGCCTGCCCAGCTATGGGACGAACTGCCTCCCGGGTTGCCAGATCATGTGCGCATATCCCCCCACGGATGCGCTGCGCCGACGGGTATGGTCTAGTGTATACTAATTCTCTGGCGATCAGGCTGGTATGTCTGTATGATACTGTACATTATAGGGGAGCCAGGAAGCACCAGTATGAGCAACAAGTGCCTGAGGTACCTGGGCTATTCTTAATATTAACGGTGCAAGTGTGCAAACAGTATATCAGGTTTGCATGCTCGACTAACTTGAAGCCTGAGACATGGTGGGTGTGATTTCAAGATTTACTTCATGTGAATCCACCCACTCAGCTCAAAAAGATCTGAAAATAGCTTTTCAGCTTATACAATTTCCTATTGATGAAAATGAGGCAAAGACCTTACAATCTCAGAAAGAAATCATTAATTGAATGGTAGCTCCTTTTATGAATTGAAATGTACATTCAGTCACGGTCTTCACTGTTATAATTCTGTAAGAACCTTAGACATGTAGTTTATCAGAAGCCGCTAAAGGACTAAAAGGTGGGCCGAATGGAAACGGACAACCCACAATTTATTGTCTCCGCCAAGCCGGACTGCAAAAGGCAGACTTACGTTTTCACCCCTGTCCATTCATCCTTCCGTATGTCCATGTGTTTGTCTGTGAACAGGTAATCTTTGGCACTGCTGGACTGATCAGAGTAAAACTTTGCAGACACACTCTCAGGAGGCCCAAGAAGAACCTCTGCCCCAAATTTTTCACATCAGCCTGTTATAGCGCCACTAGGAGGCTGATTTTTGCAAAACATTTATTTTATATTACTTCTACTGATGTTGTGCAAACCTCACGCAAATCACTACACATAGTCATAATAGCCACGTGATCAAGGTCTATCGGTTAGATTTTTCCATCCTGATCGGTTACGATTGGCTTCCAAATTTGCGGTAGTGGCCCTTTTGCACAAAATGCTGCAAATCATGAATGCAATGTCCGATTGCCGTGGAACTTTGCACACACATTCCCACTAGGCCAAGAAAGAAATGCCGCTCTACATTTTTCAAATTGGTGGCCCGTTTTGCACAAAATGTCGCAAATCAGGAACGTCCGATTGATTCATGGTGGCTCTATTACGGGACGATTCACTCATTCACATAACAATTTAGCAACGGGCTTATGAAATTACATGGAATAGTTTCTTATAACCTTTTTATGAATCCCCGATCATTCCCTGTACCCCCTGCAAGCTGCTCAAGTACCCCGAGGGGTACTTTTGGGCCATTATGCATTTCCTACACTTTTTGCTCTTACAGATTTTGTACAAACCTCACGCAAATTGGTACACCATATCTCTGTAGTTATTGTTGAAATTATTAAATGTAACTTAATGTGTCAATGAATCAGTTGAGTGAAAAAAATATTTCATGTAAATGGTTACATTTTTGTGTGTGACAAACAGCCTACTGTTTTGTATGAACATCAGTTTAAAAAGCCATAAAACAACAATTAGTCAAGTAAAAATGTTATCTGTACAATGTAATGTATACAGTAATATCTCTGCCATTTCATAATCACAATACAATATAGTAGAGCCTCTTTTGAAAAATAAACACAAATATAGCTGCAAGCAGAGATAATCCCAGGGGGGGGGAGAGAGAGAGACGCCACATGCTAAGGGCGGAGCTTACTGGTCAAAGCAATACATGTGTTCCTCGTGAGTCAAGGCACAAGTGTAAGCAAGTTCCACGACTTTCGGCCAAACGAGGCATGACTTATGCCTGGTTAAAGTTTGCATTTTCAAAAAATTGCTATAGCGCCCCCCTTTGGCCAATTGGAGTAAGATTGGTTTCAGTGATATTTGGAATGACCCTCTACATTTCTGCAAAGTTTCAAAGAAATGTGAGTCTGCATGTATGTTTTAGGCGCAGATGAATAATTTTCATAAAACTGTAATAGTTAAAATCTATCTCCTCATGGGATTTTTGAGCAATCTGCACGAAACGTTTAACACTTGAACTTTGGACCTATGCCGACAGCAACTTGGCAGCGGATTTTCCATAAGTGAAAAAATGCAGAAGTTAGGAGCCAATGACTGTTTTTCATATAATTCAAAATGGTGGGAGATCTAAAGGTCAGAGGTCAGAAGTCAGGGTGAAAGTTGTTCAGCATGAGGAGACGCATATGTGTATCCAAGTTTCATGGCTGTAGGTCAAAAAGGGCATGAGTTGTACCTGTTCAAAGTTGGCATTTTTCAATTGAGTGCTATAGCGCCACCTTTTGACGAATGAGTGTGAGAATTATTTCTTGATCGTTTTTCCTGACCATCTACCATATGGCCGAGTTTCGTAAAAAGCGACAGCACGGTTCAGCCAGAACTGCGAAAAGTGGCAGAAGAAGAACTAAAATACTGCCAATAATAAAACAGGTCCAGAGCTGAGCTCTGGCCCCGTAATAAAACAGGTCCAGAGCTGAGCTCTGGCCCCGTAACAAGCAAAATATACCTACACCAGGGGTCTTCAACAGGGGGTCCGGGACCCCTAGGGGGTCCTCAGAGTTACTACAGGGGGTCCGCCAAAACCTTGTGTGCTATGATTATTATTTTTTTACATTAACCACTTGAACCCTAGCATCCCTTTTCTGAGGAGAACTTTAGCCAAAAATAGCAGATCTAGCGCGAGGCGTTGTGAGCTTGTAGATCGGCTATTTTTGGCAGAGGTGTAGAGGGTAAAAAGAGCAGACTAAGTAAACAAAAAAGTTTAATCTGAAACACAATTTTATACAATTATAGAGGGGGTCCCTGCTTCATCTTTCTCTCAGCTAGGGGGTCCTTGGCCTGAAAACGTTGAAGACCCCTGACCTACACTATTAGGTGTTTTTTCATGTTTGTAGCTGGCTGTAATCTTTCACTGAAGAGCATGCAGGGCAATGCTCAAATACACACAATAGTTCTATAGTGGTAAAAAAAAAACAGTCAGACCTCTGTACCCTGCATGGTTTAACTGCTTCAGTGAATCTGAGACTCCTTGGACCATGTCATTCACTCATCTCGCCATCGCAGCTTCTTGCTCTCAGGAGAACCTGTTCCCCTGTCGTCAGCCTCCAGCACAGATGTACGCCCAGGCAAGGATAACTTTTATTACAGTTTGTAAAAGTGACAGTTTCATGCTCATTGTCTGATGTGACTTTAAGGTTGACATGTAAATCAGTGTGAATGCTAATGTGCACTTCATTGTCATCATCAATGTATGATTATTTGTCTAATTGTTTGTTTTTAATGTCACCTTTTCTTCAATAAAGCCCTGCCAACTACACCATATGGCCTGTTCCTTGGAGGAGTTGATGCAAAAAGGACTTTAGCTTGTTATTAATTCAGTTCCTACATTGACACAATAGTATATGAGAAAAGTCATACTAAACTCGTACATAAAAAATGAAGTCATACAATACTTTAGTATAAACAAAATGCCATACAGTCCTGTCGTTAAAAAAATACTTTGTTCTTGTCAGCCTAAATTGTTCACAGCACAGCTATCTATTTTTATATTTAATTCTTGTGACAACCCTGGAAGTTGTCAGGGTGACTGGTGTGGTTGTCATGGTTACTAACCATGTGTCATGTGTGTCAGAATGATTGGAGGGCGGAGTGTGTCATCAGTGGAGATCTGGCCCACCTGGATTGTCCTCTATAAAATAGGTGGCTGGACTTCATTCTTGTTCTCTCTCTCACCGTGAAGTTCACTGGGAGCACTCCAGCCTTTTGGATTTTGCTTATTAAAGAACAAGATCACTGTGGTAGAGGTTTGGGTTGTGTAGTTACCTTGTCATGATGTAACTCCAAAGGTGAACAAGAAATCTAAAATAATTGCTGTATAATAATTGAATAGAAATTGATCATTCAAAATATGCTCCTCATTGACATTGTACGGTGAAACGGCTCTCAAAGTCACTCTTTTAGCACGTAAACGAACACAAACAAAGCTGATTCAGTCAATATAGAACATCACCAAACCCAGTACTGTTTTTTTTTTTTAAACAAAAATGTCAACTTCCTGTTGATTTTACTATTTGAAGATCCAGATCCGCGGATCCAGTCCGAGTTCTTTTTAATGAAAATAGCAAAATCAACAGGATGTTAGCATTTTTATTTAAAAAACAAACGGTACTGGGTTTGGTGATGTTCTATATAGTCTGAATCAACTTTATTTGTGTTCGTTTGTGCTAAAAGAGTGACTTTGAGAGCTGTTTCAGCCTACAATGTAATTCAATGAGGAGCATATTTTTTATTATCAATGGAGCAATTATTTTAGATTTCTTGCCCACCTTTGGAGATGCATCATGGCAAGGTAACTACACAACCCAAACCTCTACCAAAGTGGTCTTGCCTTTTAAGCACTGTTAACCACCCCAGTATCCGTATTGTGGGTATAGCTTTAGCAGAAAATAACCGATCGACAAGCTCACTGCGACACGTTGTGAGCTTGTCGATCGGCTATTTTCAGTCAAAACTTTCCTCATAATAACACAAAACAGAAAATACACTAGTATTGAGCCCTGAGGCTCACCAGTTACCCATATGGGGTTAAGTTAGTTTTAATAAAATAATTTAAACGTTCTTTGTTTGTGTGAGTTTCCTCATTTTGTTACAAACTCAGCCGTTTGCAACACTCTTGGTTGGTTGTTGCAATAAATACATTACATTTAAGTGGTTGAATTTATGTAATTTGTTATCCCTGAGTCACTAGAATACCTCAAAACGAAGTATGGAGCTCGGCCTATAATTGATCATTGATTTGATTGATATGCTGCATGCCATGAGTGCGAAGTGGTATTTTCTTAAACTTAATTCAATTAATCAAAGAGGATCTGTGATCATAATACAGCACTGTTTGAGGAACTATAGTTGAAAACTTAAGACATATTTTTTAATGTCCAGTCCAAAGTGAGAACAATGTAGCCTACTTGATTTAACACCAAAACTGCTATAGTTTTGATCATCTGAAACTAAGGAATTTATAAATGACAAAAAGGGTATGAATTTTTATGACATTACGAAACATCTCTCTGTTTCCTTTCAATGAAAGTGTAAATCTGGGTTCAGACTCAGTCAGAGTAAACGTTTTCTAACAGATGGTTTTAAACAACCTAAATCTCAGTCGTGTCATAATGAACCCTTTCCCTGATCATCAGAGGGTGTATCTAGTAGATCCAGACATTCTGTCAGGGGTAGAGGTGTTTTCTGTGGATTTTCATCTTTTGACCTGTCACCTCTTGCTTTAACTTTAAATATAACCTCGAAATCCTAATTAATGTGAAAGGCCTGGTGGTGCAAGAGTAAAGCATAGGCTTCACAAGCGGATAGCCGTGGGTTTGAATCTTGGTCAGGGAAGATCTCAATTTTCGGTCTTTTTAAGGCGAGAACCATGGATGAAGCCCGCCTCCCTCCTCACGCCCTCTTTTAGCTCCGGTAGGAGAGGGAGGAGCATTGAGGGAGCCCACCTCCAGGGGGAGGAGCTTAATACATTTAGATATTAATTAAAGATTTTTATTTTTGTATTTTTTTGTGATTTTATGGCCATTGTTTTGTTCCACATGAATTTGTTTGAGACATTTTTTTATTGTTTTTTTTCATCACCAGTTTGTATTGACCACAGCTCCATTGTTTTTTTGTTGTATTACCCTTTTAGTTTTTATTTAGTAGTTGTTTCGAGTGAGCTTTGAACCTCGAACCTTTAGTTTGTGAACCTTTGATTTATCTTTTAAGCCACGCTGGCATGGAAGGTACAATTGGGAACGTCATCCTTAACCCGCCTTTTAGAATTTAGATATGGACAGTGAAAATGTTCTTCAGGAGCCTTGAACCCCAAACCTTCTGCTTTCAGACCCTGTGTTTAACTCTTGAGCCACGCTGGCATGGAAAGTACAATTGGGAACGTCATCCTTAACCCGCCTTTTAGAATTTAGACGGACAGTGAAAATGTCCTTCAGGAGCCTTGAACCCCAAACCTTCTGCTTTCAGACCCTGTGTTTATCTCTTGAGCCACGCTGGCATGGAATTTACAATTGGGAACGTCATTGTTCACCCTCCTTTTATAATTTAGATGGCCAGTGAAAATGTTCTTCAGGAGCTTTGAACCCCAAACCTTCTGCTTTCAGACCCTGTGTTTATCTCTTGAGCCACACAGCTATGGGTAATATAAAAGAGAACGTAATACTTAAAGCACCTTTTAGAAGTTAGATGGACAGTGAAAATGTGCTCCAGGAGTTTCGAACCTTAAACCTTCGGTTTATAAACCCCAGAGTTTTCTCTTGAGCCATGGTACCGAAACGAAGTTAAATCCGAAAAAATCACTAAGTGTGGAGGCCAAAATTGTTCCCCCAAAAACCTGTTAGGAGTAAGTTTCAGGCAATTTAAAGTTGATTGGTAGTACTTTGTAGTGACTTTTTTTTTGGTCCCTAACATTCATCGAGCTCTGGACTTAGTACATTTATTTTTCGTTTCGGTAGTGACACCATTGTGTCACTACCTCCAGGGGGAGGAGCTGAATACATTTACATATTAATTAAAGATTTTTATTTTTGTATTTTTTTGTGATTTTATGGCCATTGTTTTTTTCCACATGAATTTGTTTGAGACATTCTTTTATTGTTTTTTTTCATCACCAGTTTGTATTGACCACAGCTCCATTGTTTTTTTGTTGTATTACCCTTTTAGTTTTTATTTAGTAGTTGTTTTGAGTGAGCTTTGAACCTCGAACCTTTAGTTTGTGAACCTTTGATTTATCTTTTAAGCCACGCTGGCATGGAAGGTACAATTGGGAACGTCATCCTTAACCCGCCTTTTAGAATTTAGATATGGACAGTGAAAATGTTCTTCAGGAGCCTTGAACCCCAAACCTTCTGCTTTCAGACCCTGTGTTTAACTCTTGAGCCATGCTGGCATGGAAGTTACAATTGGGAACGTCATCCTTCACCCGCCTTTTAGAATTTAGACGGACAGTGAAAATGTTCTTCAGGAGCTTTGAACCCCAAACGTTCTGCTTTCAGACCCTTTGTTTAACTCTTGAGCCACGCTGGCATGGAAAGTACAATTGGGAACGTCATCCTTAACCCGCCTTTTAGAATTTAGATGGACAGTGAAAATGTCCTTCAGGAGCCTTGAACCCCAAACCTTCTACTTTCAGACCCTGTGTTTAACTCTTGAGCCACGCTGGCATGGAAGTTACCATTGGGAACGTCATCCTTCACCCGCCTTTTAGAATTTAGATGGCCAGTGAAAATGTTCTTCAGGAGCTTTGAACCCCAAACGTTCTGCTATCAGACCCTGTGTTTATCTCTTTATCCACACAGGTATGGATAATACAAAAGAGGACGTAATACTTAAACCACCTTTTAGAAGTTAGATGGACAGTGAAAATGTGCTCCAGGAGTTTCGAACCTTAAACCTTCGGTTTATAAACCCCAGAGTTTTCTCTTGAGCCATGGTACCGAAACGAAGTGTGGAGGCCAAAATTGTTCCCCCAAAAACCTGTTAGGAGTACGTTTCAGGCAATTTAGAGTTGATTGGTAGTACTTTGTAGTGACTTTTTTTTTGGTCCCTAACATTCATCGAGCTCTGGACTTAGTAAATTTATTTTTTCACCAATTACCGAAACGAAAGTTGGTCACTACCGAAACGAAAGTTAAATCCGAAAAAATCACTAAGTGTGGAGGCCAAAATCGTCCCCCCAAAAACCTGTTAGGAGTACGTTTCAGGCAATTTAGAGTTGATTGGTAGTACTTTGTAGTGACTTTTTTTTTGGTCCCTAACATTCATCGAGCTCTGGATTTAGTAAATTTATTTTTTCACCATTTACCGAAACGAAAGTTGATCACTACCGAAACGAAAGTTAAATCCGAAAAAATCAGTAAGTGTGGAGGCCAAAATTGTTCCCCCAAAAACCTGTTAGGAGTAAGTTTCAGGCAATTTAAAGTTGATTGGTAGTACTTTGTAGTGACTTTTTTTTTGGTCCCTAACATTCATCGAGCTCTGGACTTAGTACATTTATTTTTCGTTTCGGTAGTGACACCATTGTGTCACTACCTCCAGGGGGAGGAGCTTAATACATTTGCATATTAATTAAAGATTTTTATTTTTGTATTTTTTTGTGATTTTAAGGCCATTGTTTTTTTCCACATGAATTTGTTTGAGACATTTTTTTATTGTTTTTTTTCATCACCAGTTTGTATTGACCACAGCTCCATTGTTTTTTTGTTGTATTACCCTTTTAGTTTTTATTTAGTAGTTGTTTTGAGTGAGCTTTGAACCTTGAACCTTTAGTTTGTGAACCTTTGATTTATCTTTTAAGCCACGCTGGCATGGAAGGTACAATTGGGAACGTCATCCTTAACCCGCCTTTTAGAATTTAGATATGGACAGTGAAAATGTTCTTCAGGAGCCTTGAACCCCAAACCTTCTGCTTTCAGACCCTGTGTTTAACTCTTGAGCCACGCTGGCATGGAAGTTAAATTTGGGAACGTCATCCTTCACCCGCCTTTTAGAATTTAGATGGCCAGTGAAAATGTTCTTCAGGAGCTTTGAACCCCAAACGTTCTGCTTTCAGACCCTTTGTTTAACTCTTGAGCCACGCTGGCATGGAAAGTACAATTGGGAACGTCATCCTTAACCCGCCTTTTAGAATTTAGATGGACAGTGAAAATGTTCTTCAGGAGCCTTGAACCCCAAACCTTCTACTTTCAGACCCTGTGTTTAACTCTTGAGCCACGCTGGCATGGAAAGTACAATTGGGAACGTCATCCTTAACCCGCCTTTTAGAATTTAGACGGACAGTGAAAATGTTCTTCAGGAGCCTTGAACCCCAAATCTTCTACTTTCAGACCCTTTGTTTAACTCTTGAGCCACGCTGGCATGGTAAGTACAATTGGAAACGTCATCCTTAACCCGCCTTTTAGAATTTAGATGGACAGTGAAAATGTTCTTCAGGAGCCTTGAACCCCAAACCTTCTGCTTTCAGACCCTGTGTTTATCTCTTGAGCCACGCTGGCATGGAAGTTACAATTGGGAACGTCATCCTTCATCCTCCTTTTAGAATTTAGATGGCCAGTGAAAATGTTCTTCAGGAGCTTTGAACCCCAAACCTTCTGCTTTCAGACCCTGTGTTTATCTCTCTCTCTCTACAGGTTTCCTGGTGGTTTTAACTTGTTTTTCTAGAAGTTAGTCTGCAAAGCAAAGCATCACAGTAAAGACACCAGTGGGATTTGAACTCATGGCCTCTGGATCATGTATACTGCGTCTCAACCCATTGAGCTAACAGTTGGCTGAGAGTTACAGGTTTCCTGGTGGTTTTAACTTGTTTTTCTAGAAGTTAGTCTGCAAAGGAAAGCATCACAGTAAAGACACCAGTGGGATTTGAACTCATGGCCTCTGGATCATGTATACTGCGTCTCAACCCATTGAGCTAACAGATGGCTGACAAGTAAAGCCTTCCTGGTAGTTTTCAGTTGATCTTCTGGAAGCCAGTCTGCAAAGGAAAGAATCATAGGAAAGACATCAATGGGATTTGAACTCATGGCCTCTGGATCATGAATACTGCGTCTCAACCCATTGAGCTAACAGATGGCTGACAAGTACAGCCTTCCTGGTAGTTTTCACTTGATCTTCTGGAAGCCAGTCTGCAAAGGAAAGAATCATAGGAAAGACATCAATGGGATTTGAACTCATGGCCTCTGGATCATGAATACTGCGTCTCAACCCATTGAGCTAACAGATGGCTGACAAGTACAGCCTTCCTGGTAGTTTTCACTTGATCTTCTGGAAGCCAGTCTGCAAAGGAAAGAATCATAGGAAAGACATCAATGGGATTTGAACTCATGGCCTCTGGATCATGTATACTGCGTCTCAACCCATTGAGCTAACAGTTGGATGACAAATATAGCCTTCCTGGTAGTTTTCAGTTGATCTTCTGGAAGCTAGTCTGCAAAGGAAAGAATCATAGGAAAGACATCAATGGGATTTGAACTCATGGCCTCTGGATCATGAATACTGCGTCTCAACCCATTGAGCTAACAGATGGCTGACAAGCACAGCCTTCCTGGTGCTTTGACTTGAACAACAAACAAGACAAATAACTTTAAAAAAATGTGTTACAGCATAAATATAAATCTTTTTCATGGGGGGCCCTGACACTACATCTTTTCACATTGGGGTCCACTGCCCAAATACATGTCAATTTGGGGGGTTGACAACAAAACGTTTCAGAACCACAGATTCCAAGGAAACAGCTGTAGGTGAATGGATAGAGTCACTGACTAGTGAGCCGCAGGTAACAGGTTCAAGCCTCATATAGCCTGACTTAAACAAACAAATAACAACTTAGTATAGTCAGATTATTTTTTACACAACTTACATTTTGTAATCAAACTACCGAAACGAAAGTTGGTCACCACCGAAACGAAAGTTAAATCCGAAATAATCACTAAGTGTGGAGGCCAAAATCGTCCCCCCAAAAACCTGTTAGGAGTACGTTTCAGGCAATTTAGAGTTGATTGGTAGTACTTTGTAGTGACTTTTTTGGTCCCTAACACCACAAATGGTTTACATACTCTTTACGAATGTCTTACGCATCATTTGCTTAACATGAATGATAATTCTAGTAATTGTTTGGTGTCTGCATTCATGAAAGCCAGGTAGTTTGCAACAGGTAAGGAGAAAGTCCACATTAACAGACAGTCATAAATGATGAACTGTCTTCACTTTACTGTAGGGCACATAATAACATGTACAAAGGATTTATAGATATTTTAGGAATGTTTTACAAAGCATGTTAAACATGAACAAACACATTAACAGACAGTTGTAAATGATGAACTGTCTTCACTTTACTATAGGGCACATAATAACATGTACTAAGGATTTATAGATACTTTAGGAATGTTTAACAAAGCATATGTTAAACATGAACAAGCTACCAATAGCTTGTATATATTATGTAACATCAGTTACAAATGATTTAATAATCATTTACAGATGTATTATACATGGCTTATTCATGAATAGTTACTAATACCTTTATAGATGATTTGTAACCGTAGTTATAAAGGTTTTAGTAATCATTTACGAATGTCAATAAACAGGTTGTTAATGATTTGTTAATAGTCTACAAACTGCTTATAAACGTTTATAAATGCTTTAGAATGGGTCGTTACAAATGATTTAATAATCTTTTACAGATGTATATAAATGGCTTATTCATGAATAGTTCACTACTTACTAATACTTTACAAATGATTTGTAACTGTAGTTATAAAGGTTTTAGTAATCATTTACGAATGTCAACAAACAGGTTGTTAATGATTTGTTAATAGTCTACAAACTACTCATAAACGTTTATAAATGCTTTATAACGGGTCATTATTGTAAAGTGCTACCCAATATACAAATGGTATACAGCGAAATGGATTCAATTTGAAGGTTTTTCATATGCATTTAACAAATGCTCAGTGGCTCACTGAGTAATGGCACTTGCCTATGATGTTGGAGGTTGCAAGTTCAAGTCCAGGTTCTGACAATGTATCAAGGTGTACCCAACATCTTGCCAAATTTGGAACACTCTTTTTTTCCCTCCAAGTTATAAATATAAATCTTTCTTATGGGGGGGGGGGGTCTTTGCACTACATCTTTTGACATGGGCGTCCACGGCCATATACATATCAATTTGTGGGTCCTTGTGATGAAGACTTGAACCTGTGACTACAGAGACAGCCATAGCTGAATGGGCAGAGTGGCTACCTGGTAAGCAGGAAGTCACAGGTTCAAATGTCACCCCAGTAATATGTCGGAGTGTCATTTCCTCCGAGAAGGTGTGGGGAAAGAGACTTTAAATGCAGTTGCACTGTTGCAGATGGCTTTGAACTATACAATACACTAAACTTAAACATTGATGTTGTAGAAAGTAAATGTTTACACCTAGTAGCCTTAGTTAACTTAGTTACTATGTATAAAGTAATTTTGAATCGGGCATAAATCCATTTCAATAAAGTGAATTCCAGTGGTGGAAAAAGTACTCAAATGTTTTAGTAAAAGTAAAAGTATCAATACTGCAATGTAGAAGTTTACTTGAGTAAAAGTGCAAAAGTATTGGTATCAAAATGTGCTTAAAGTACCAAAAATAAAAGTACTAAAATGTTTGAAAATAGCAGATCTACAAGCTCACAACGCGCCACGCTGTGAGCTTGTAGATCTGCCATTTTCAAATAGCCTAGGTATAAAATAGGGCTAAAGTGGTTACTTTATGTTTTATAAAGTAATAAATACTTTACACCTGCAAAGTAACTAAAGTTTTCAAATAATTTGCCTCCGAGATGTAGTGGAGTAAAAGGAAAAGTATAGACAATTGGAAGTACCTCAAAAATGTACTTAGTTATTTTACACCACTGGTGAATTCAGAGTTTCATTTATAACATGAATGAGTCCCAAAAGCAAACAGGGACAAAAGTACAGGGGGTGGCACTCCCCTCTAACCTAGTCTACTAACATAAAATTGCTGCACGTGGAAAGGACCCCATCATTGCATGTAAAAGAACTGAACATTCTGAACACAGAATAGACTTTAGGTCTGAACAAGTGTCTCAGGACATGGTGATGGAAGGTGCAGTGCATTTCTTGCAGGTGATGGGAGAGGATTGGTGAACTGAAGCTTAGAAAAAATTGAAATGCATGCAGTAATGTATTCATTTTAACCTGTACCTCCCCCCTCCTATAACACATTTTAACACTGCTGCCCCCCCCCCCTAACAATGTAACCAATCAAGTGCTAATAAACTAGGGAAATGTAAATGCAACGCAAACCATGAGCAGGGCGCCACAGGGAATCGAACCCTGTCCTAGTAAAACCAGGAGAACCAGACCAGCGCCTTTTTTTGTTTTTTTTGCGGGGTTTTTTTTATGACGCGAAGGGCGCATTTTATGACGCGAATGGCGCAACGCAAGTGACCTCCCCAACCCTAACCAGCAGCACCCTAACCAGCAGCAGCAAAGAATTAAAAAAAAGTTCCTACCTTCCAGCCATCTTCACTGCACACGCTGCAGCAACAGCATCAGAGTTCCTACCTTTCTGCCATCTTCACTGCACACGCTGCAGCAACAGCATGCCTTTCTGCCATCTTCACTGCAACAACAGCCATAGATATAGAAACCTAGATCGTCACAGCGGATCATCCGTTTCCATCTGCGTCTTCCTCGGTCACTCCAGCCACCTGCATGTCCTCAAGAAGTCTTCTTCTGGTCAACTTCAGATTCTGGAAAGAAAGACAAAACAGTTCAGTTGTGTAGGCCATGGTTTTCTTTTTGTTCTTTTGCGAATGGTACATTTTATGACGCAACACAAGTGACCTCCCTAACCCTAACCAGCAGCAGCAAAGAATTTAAAAAAGTTCCTACCTTCCAGCCATCTTCACTGCACACGCTGCAGCAACAGCAGCATAATAGTTCCTACCTTTCTGCCATCTTCACTGCACACGCTGCAGCAACAGCATCATAGTTCCTACCTTTCTGCCATCTTCACTGCACACGCTGCAGCAACAGCCATAGATATAGAAACCTAGATCGTCACAGCGGATCATCCGTTTCCATCTGCATCTTCCTCTTGTCACTCCAGCCACCTGCATGTCCTCAAGATGTCTTCTTTTGGTCAACTTCAGATTCTGGAAAGAAAGACAAAACATTTCAGTTGTGTAGGCCATTGTTTCTCAAAGTAGGGTCCAGGGGGTCCCCAGCAAAATGGCTTAATACAGCATCACAATCATTTTAACCACTTTAACCTTTTATACTTTGGCTATTCAAAAATAGCAGATCTACAAGCTCATAGCTTAACTCAAAGCTCTGCTTCTGGGGGTCCCTGGAACCAAATATATGCGAGGGGGCCAAATACATATTTTGGGAGTCCTTCACATGAAAACGTTTGAGAACCACAGGTGTAGGGCTACAGGGTCACATTTTGGAAGCCTTCACTACCATGCTTATGGTCTTTCAGACATCAGAAATTCACAACTAAAGACAGCTAGTGGTTCTCAAACATTTACATGTCAAGGACCCACAAATTCAATTATATTTGGCCACAGACCCCATCTGAAAACATGTGCCAGGGACCAATGTACAAGATTTGCGTTGTAAATATTTACCACACACACACACACACACACACACACACACACACACACACACACACACACACACACACACACACACACACACACACACACACACACACACACACACACACACACACACACACACACACACACACACACACACACACACACACACACACACACACACACACACACACACACACACACACACACACACACACACACACACACACACACACACACACACACACACACACACACACACTTCTATAGTAACGAGCACTATCAGAACATAGACCCATTTTGCAATTATTTGAATAATTGCAAATCATTTACCCTACCTTTAAATATTCAGGCAAAAATCGTCATATCATTCAAACAGTTTGTATTTACCTGCAGCAGAGGGGACAGGTTCCATTCTGAAGTGATCCACCCTGGCATCTCTCACCTGCCTTCTATTTATATCTAATAAGCACTGCTCACATCCAGTCTGGAGTGAATGGATCCCAGTTTGATTTCAATCAACACTAATTGTTGATTGAAGATCTGATGAAGATCTGATGATGATGATTGTGTGTGTGTGTGTGTGTGTGTGTGTGTGTGTGTGTGTGTGTGTGTGTGTGTGTGTGTGTGTGTGTGTGTGTGTGTGTGTGTGTGTGTGTGTGTGTGTGTGTGTGCAGTGTGTGTGTTCATGTGATTAGTGGAAGGTAACTGCCACTGGGGTCTTCAAAGTACGTTTTTCAAGGACCACAAGGACCCCTGTGTTAGTGAGCGCCACCTGCAGCATTTCAATATTTAACCATGGGTAGCAATATTCAATAAATCACAAGTGTGAAGAAACAAGCTTAGTTAGAAAAGAACACTGGGCAGCAGACAGCAGCACCCCAGAAACACACACGTTTTGTCGCATACTTAAGCCAATAATTTGATGACCAGCGGAAATATGCTAATGTCTCTGATAGGAGACTCAAAGGAGACTCTTTGTGTCTCCTACCGGAGCTGCCGTCAGTCTTCAAATTATTGGTTTAGGAATGCGACAAAACAAAAAAATCTCCATGAATTCAAGTCTCCATGGGTTGGGTAATTAATAGGAAAAAAAACATTTTGGGGGTGAACTATCCGACCTAACTGTACTATTAACAGTACATCGATGAGTATTGACTTCAGTGCCTAGGCTGGACTTGAACCTGTGGCCCTGTTAAAACACATTGGCTGCCATGGACGCAGATCTGCGTTCTTTCAACAATTTTTTTTTTTTTCAAAATAAAAGTTTTTTTTTTTTTTTTTTTTTTTTGACCCAAAGACCAAGGAGATATGATTTTTCGAAGATTTAGACTCCCATCCACTTCCTTGTTAACTTAAAACTTAAAAATTCTGTATCTCGGCTCTGAGTACTTTTATTTTTTCATTGAAAAAGTCTGGCAGTCTACTGTAGGAAATAAATAAATAATTCTGGCAGCCAAGAGACCACAGAGGCGTCTACCGACTATCCACTGCCCTACAGCACCTCCACACATTCACACACGCTTCTTTTAGTGTTTTTTGAGTGTAGTTCCTGAATGTTAGTCTTCAAAACATGCTTCAGAGTAAAGGAGCAGGAAGATGTGAATTTGGGCCCCCCTGGCATACAATCTGTTCAAATGAGGGTTCTGCAAAATACATATCAAATTTTGGGGTCCTTGAAGGAGTGTGTAAACCACTGTATTGTTCAAAGGAGTAGCCATAGCTGAATGGGTAGAGAGCCTGCCTAAGAAACAGAAAGTCCTGGGTTCAAATCCTGTGCTAGGCAATGTGATTGTGTCCATGAGAAAGACACTGAGCTCCTAGCTGCTCCTCTGTGTGTAGCAACTGAATTTGTAGCTGGGTAAAACGGAATTTGCCCTGTGGGATCAAATTTGAATTATTATTAGGGGGGGGGGGTGATGTTGCAATGGTCCATTTTATTCCCCCTAACTGCACAGTGCACGAGCTTTGAGAGTCTGTTTGCCTCCCTCATCATGTTTTCTATCAATATGTTGGATTCATGTTAAAGGGATAGTTCACCCCCCAAAAAATGGCTTTTTATAACGATTAGTCACCCCATGGAGACTTGAATTCCTGGATATGTTTTTGTTTGTCGCATTCCTAAGCCAATAATTTGATGACTGGCATCGGTTCCGGTAGGAGACACAAAGAGTCTCCTTTGTGTCTCCTACCGGAACCGCTACCGGTCATGAAATACTTTAAGGAAAACTACCTTGCTTACTGTGAGTCGCTCTGAATTAAGAGCATCTGCTAAATGCCTAAACTGTAAATTGTAGAGAAATAGGAGCAGAACCATGTACAGAGCAAAAGGTGGTCTGTCTTGTCATTACAATGACAGTGTAATGGTTCAGTTTTTTTCACCCTAACTGCACAGGACATTTTATGTCTGTTTACATTTATAATGTTAATTTCAGTGATGGAGACAAACCGCACAGACATTCACTGTACTTTAGCACAATTTGTAAAACTTGACTCTGACTTAGTATAGTCTTTTTACAATTATAGCTGGCATGGAAGATGCAACTGGGAATGTAATAATTAGCTAAGAATGTGATACTTAACCTTTTAGAATTTAGATGGAGAGTGAAAAAGTTCTTTAGGAGTTTTGAACCCTTAACCGGTTTATAAATCACTGATTTATCTCACATGCTAGCCCCTTTACTGTTATTGAGAACAACTGCCTTAGAATCACTGCTGATGATGTGGCCATAGCTGAATGGTTAGAGAGCCTACCTGTCAAGCCATAAATCCCCGGTTCGATCCCAGGCCTCAGCAATGTGTCAAAGTGTCCCTGAACAAGACACTTTAAAGAATAGCTCACCCAAAAAAATACTTATTCTCTATCAATTACACACTCCATGAAGCCTTGAATTCATGGAGATTTTTTAGTTTTTGACACATTCCTGAGCACAGACTCAGACATATGCCACGTAGGTGTGAGGGTAGCGTAGCGGCCAGAACCTGAGTCTGGTAGAACATAATCACGATTCAAAGAACCACTTTCAGCACTATTTAGCACCATTTTTGTTTAGTGTGACATATGATCTACAGCCTGTAGATCATGTGTTTACCTGTAGACTACAGGTAAACACATTTGAACATGAAGTTGATGATCAAAGTGACAGCTTCTGTAACCTAAATGACTACATAGATGGTGAAGATGGTAGAGTGTCCTTGAACTTTGACCTCCAAATTCTAATCAGTTCATCCTTGAGTCCAAGTGGACATTTGTGCCAGATGTAATGACATATACCCTCCAGTGGTCATACTCACAGTGACCGTGATCTTTGACCATCAAAATCTTCACTTTGTATATTGTACTACCCGAAAACATTATACCATCGACCACGGCTGTCACCGGCAGAGGAATACAAATTGTGTCCATGTAGGGCCGGGGTCTTCAAGGTTTGTCAGGCCAAGGACCCCTTAGCTGAGAGAGAGATGAAGCAGAGACCGCCCCACTATATATTGTATAAAATTGTGTTGCAGATTCATCTTTTTCATAGATTTCATAGATTGCTTCATAGACATGTTTGACAGAACTATCATGTTGGATTCATGTTAAAGTGTATTTTTCAGACATTTAACCACTTAAAGCCTCAACACATAGTGAACTTGACCTTTCACTCTCTACTTGATCTTCTCTTTTTTCCCTCTACACTAAACCTTTTTGCAGAAAATAGCCAATCTCCAAGCTTGTAGAGGCATTGTAAGCTTGTAGAGCTGCTATTTTTTTGGCTCAAGTTCTGTATAACTCTGAGGACCCCCTAAGGGTCCCCTGTTGAAGACCCCTAATGTACTGTAGGGTATTCGAGTTGGCTAATTATGTGCTATCTCAAAGTAAGACCAGTCCCACTATAGAGATAACCATCCCATCACATTATATCTGTTGTTGACATAAGACTTGGCAACACACAGGTGGTGGTAGGAAAGCAGATGTGTACTGCTAGGGAAACAGTGCCTTGCACACAGCCAGAAACAGACATGCACTTAGAAGGAATATGGGGAGGTAGGCAGCAAGGGGGAACAAGCATGTGCTTCTACATGTCTGACAGTCGGCACAGCAAATGGCTTTGAAAGCAAGTATGCCTACATTAAAGAGAAACAAATGTACCAGAAATTTGCTTAAATTGTTTTTGTTTTCATTTAGATCATTAGATATTTGGTTGTTAGGCTTTAATATTCATACCGGTAGACTACCGGTAGTTACTTTTTAATTTCCCACACTGCTGTTTTCCCCCTTCACCTTTACTGGTTCATCTGCTAGTGAGGAACTTTACCAGGAGCATGTTGCATGAGCGGAAGAACACCCTACTCTTCAGTTCAACATTCCCTGCTAACCTGTAGGCCATTGTTTTTCTGAGGATGGCTGGGCAAGAAGAGTGCTTGTGTTTGTCAACATCCTACATATGTGCCATGTTTCACAACAAATGCACAACTTCATTCAGGCACGCATCATGAGCCTCGAGGCCTCGCTGTTGCCATGCCTGCGAACCGTTTGGCAAGCGGGTGTCTACAAACAGCTGATGGCGTTGCACATCAACAAGCACACCGGCTGAGTTGGCAAGCCATGGTGGAGGAACAGGTTATCACATGAAGCTTCCGACCATCCCCCCCACCCATCTCAGCCAATAACCAGCCATCTCAGCTGAAGTCTTTCACAGCTATCCTGGGGAAAAAAACAATAGTGCCACTGTGACCTGTAGGAGCTACTGGTGAGGCATGTATTGCCCTCCCCGTTCAGGTTCCCTCCAGCAAACATTGCCATTATACACCTGTGGACGCCCAGCCAAGCCGAAGTCACAGCGGAGGATTCAATCCCAGTCTCCACGGTGGTGGACAAGACAGTTTACCTCTGTGTAACCCAAGCGCTGTTATGGTTAATTTTGATATGAATTCCAATAAAGCCATTTTTATTAATTATTTGCTCCCCCCTAACGGTAGCTTGGTGGCATTGCAGCTCAAAACCCAAATTCCACAAAACAAAATACAACAGGAAGGCAGTGAAAACGTGTGCAATATCATGTTTAATACTAGACGCGTCGCAATTGGCAATTGCAAAGTGTGGTTGCGCCGACGCTGGTCGGGACTCGAGTAATACGCCGGGAGGAATACCGTCGGAGACTGCGCCAATTACATTGTCACGTCACTCCTGAGATCACTTGCGTTCAATTTTGAGAGGATTGATCCCCCAAAAAGCATGTCTTTGCATCAAACGGTTACATTTTGAGCATTTGTGGCGCCCCCTATGGATCAAAGTGGAAATCCTTTCGGGGATTGGTTTAGTATACCACCCTTGACATGTGATTCAAATTTGGGATTGACCGGACGTTTCGTTCGTGATCTTTGGCATTTTTTGTCAAACGGCCCCTCCCGCTAACTTTGGAAGCCATTTACGGACGAACGGTACGGACTATCAAAATGCCGCTTGGATATCTTTATCGCATGGGTCCATAGATCACGTGTACCGATTTGTGTGAGATTTGGGAAAAATTGTAGGAAAAGGAGCAAAAAGTGTGTTTTGAAGAAAATTCAAAATGGCGGAAAATCTATCCTGACGCAAATGGGCGTGACCTATATGGGGAGATGCGTCGTGACCCAAGGAATCCAGGGGGGAAAAAAATTGATTTTGCGACCTACGGTTCAAGAGTTACAGGCCAAAACGTAAAGTGGGCTGTTATAGCGCCACCATGTGGCCGACTGGTGTGATTATTTTCATAATAATTTTGCAAAAAACTATCAACCTCCCCTCCAAGTCTTGTAATTATAGCCCTTACGGTTTCCGAGAAAAAAAATACTTGAATGGGAGTTTTTGCAATTCCCATTAAAGTGGATGGGGAAATTTAATGCACTAATAAATCAATATCAAAAAATCTATCCTGACGCAAATGGGCGTGGCCTATATGGAAAGTTGCGTAATGACCCAAGGAATGTAGGGAAAAAGAAATTTTGATTTTACGACCTACGGTTCAAGAGTTATAGGCCAAAAGGTAAAGTGGGCTGTTATAGCGCCACCATGAGGCTGAATGGTGTAATATTTGTTTCATTAATTTGGCAATAAACTATGAACCTCCCCTCAAAATCTGGTAACTCTAGCTCTTACTGTTTCTGAGAAAAAAATACTTGATTTTTTTTTTTCACGTTTCCATTAAAGTGGATGGGGAAATTTAATCCACTAATAAATCAATATCAATAAAACTATGGAACCAATCTCTTAGCAAAATACAAGCACACGATTCCCGGCGAAGCCGGTCATTTTGACATATGGCACAAAATTGGGAAAAATAAACTGTGGGAGGAGTAGGGAGTAGCGGTTCGAAGTATTGTTTATCTATAAATAAAGTATAAGGAGTACTATAGTCTGGTTGCCCTGTTAGGGCAACCACACTAACTAGACCCTAGTTTTGATCATGTAAAATGAAGAATTGGCTAACAAATGACAAAACAGGTGACATGTAATGTCATTAAGGCTAAAACAAAACATCTCTCTGTTTTGCTCTCAATGAAAAAGCAAAAATATTCCAACAAATGGTTTTAAACAATAACCTAAATCTATGTTTTCTTGTATATGTTATATCATCCGGGTATGAGGCTGTCTGCAAAATAATATGCTGATTGGTATTTGCTGCTCCCTGGTCTCCCAGACATCTAACAGTCCCCATATCAATGAGTCAAGATAGGACAGTCTAGTATACGATTACAATCTCACTCGTGTTATAAAAACAAACACACAAAACAAAACAAAGAAATCGTATATATGTATTTACACAGACATCCACACCGATTATACACACATACAAAGGGACATGCATACATGGATCTGCACGTACGCATACAGTGCATACACCCACCACCGAAAAACCTCCAGTTCACTTGAGCAGTTTTCTGGCGGCAAAAATAAAATAAAATCTCAGTCACAGTTCCACGTTTGTTGTCCCGTCGTTAGAAAACTAGTATAGTGGGGCATAGTTTATAAATGGATCTCAGAATAGATTTGTTCGCAACAATGCGCTCTATAGAAAACTGATTTCAAAGTGTTTAGTGGTAGATAGGGCTGAGCTATATAGACAAAATCAAATATCGAAATATTTTAAACAAAATACCTCAATATTGATACTGTGACGATATCGTATTATGAAGATACACATTTTATTTTTTTGTTGTTTTTAAAAAACAACTAAAATAATAATGTACAAGCTCACAATACTTCGCGTCGAGCTTGAGGATCAGCTATTTTTGCTGTTTTTTTTTGCTGTTTTTGACAACTTTTAAAGTATAAAATAAGGCTTAAGTGATTCAAACCAGGAAAACACAACTTATGTCATATCACGATATAACAATATCCCAAATCCCAGACGATATCTAGTCTCATATCACGATATCGGCATAATATATATTGCTCAGCCCCAGTGGTAGACCTTGAACTTGTTATGGAAAAGGTTCCCAGCTCTATGGCAGGTTACAGTACGTATTTGACATAGGCTTTCCCAAATTGCAGAGCAGAGGTATTGCACATTTTGAGAAAGAAGTATACTGCGGCCAAACTGGAACTAGGCTGAACTATTGTGTGCGTTTTTCTCCCCAGCTATTTCAAAGCCTCCAACTAGCATTAACATTGCAATGACACAAATGACACTCAAGTCGAACCGTTTAGCATTCACACTGAGGTTGGTTTGAAGATGACCGGTATAGAAGACTGCGCTAAACAATGTTCAAGTGCTTTTCAATTTAAACACGATGCATTTAAAAAATTTAAATAGTTTTCCTTTTTTCTATATGAAGCCCCTGTGCTTCCCTCTTTCCTAATTCATCTTGTCCTCATCTCACCGTTACCAGTACCACTGTTAATACTTAGACATAGTAGTTCACACTCAGCCAGACAGACGTCAAAAACATGTTTACAGGGATAGCATTACAAGAAAGACATTTCTAATAAACTATATTCAGTTTAGGTTGACATTTTCCTTCAAAAGCAACAAGATTTGTCCTTCCCCTTTATCTGGTTGTTGGATGGGGGGTTGGTTGGTTTTGCGGTTATCAGCGGTTCCTTTTAAGACGGGTAAAGAAGGTGAGCAGTCCAACAGCTAGAAAGGTAGATCCGAGTACTTTATGCACTTAACTGACTTTGATGTGGGCCAGACTGAATATATTTCACTTAGGTGTGCACTAGGTCAAGCTCTGGGTCAAAGTTAATGATATGCAATCATTTTTACTCAGGTGTGGGATAGGAAACCTCTGCAACACTTTCGCTTGGACAGTATGTTTTTCAGGTGTTGCATTGGTTGGCTGAAGTTCAAAGGTTAATGCCATAGTCAAATGCATGAGTCAAACATGGACATCAAGTGCTGTTTTTCTTTTTTATGGTCTGAGTGGATGCAGAGACTAAAGCCTGAATGATGCTTCAGGTGAAAAAGATAAAACATGTACCTGTATTTAAAATAATGTTTTTTTTTTGCGATACGTTGCATGCCACTTCCATCATTGAAGCATAAAGCTCATTTTCTGAATTGGACTTTATCGGGCCATTTTCAATCCAGTCATAGCAAACGTAGCAGTGAGAGAGGTAAGCCAGAACAGACCGGACCAGACTGACAAAGCGTCCACGTTGGCAACAAGGAACAAAAAAAAGAAAAGAAAAGAAAGAAAACTCACAATCTTGCTGAGGTTAACTGAGTGACAGACCAACATTGATTCCTGGGGGTCCTTATCTAACCCCACTGTGAAAACCAGGTCAACGGTCTTAAACAATCATAAAATAAGAAGGAACAGACCAGTGTATAACAAACAAAACAGTAAAAAAATAAAATAAACAAAAAAGAAAATAAGAAAGGAAATCAATCAGATGAGCACAAGGAGAGCACAGACTTTTGACAGACAATATCAAAGGTGATGACAGTAATATTATAGTACAACAGTAAGAGAACCGTGATGCCAGGCAGTGTGGGGGCATCTGCTGTGTCGTGTGCGTCGGCTTGTTCCCTCAGAGTGAGTCCGCTCCGCGGGCGGCTTTTGGGCGCACTCTTCATTCAAGCACAACGGAACGAAACTGCACCCACTCAAAGTCTGGCAACAAAAGTTAAAAAAAAAGATTAAAAAAATAAAAATAAAAAAAAGCTAATAAAAGTAGAACGAATCGGCATGTTGACACGACACCTCAGGGGGTAGGAGGAGCCTGGAGGTACAGTGCTCAGGCAGAGGTCAGAGTTGAAGGTCACTGGAGCTTAAGAACGTTACACTCTGGTCAGTTCTGGCCCCGAATAGTCAGCTCCTGACGGGGGTTGATTCATGACAACTCTGGACGCAGAACAGGGTGTGTGAATAGTGATAGTTAGAAGTGTGGAAAATATACAAGGTTTTTACTGGAGAAATCAACTTTTTTTGTTTTTATCCATTTCCCTACATATTCAATGATTAATTTGTTTCAAGACTCAATAAAAATGCCCCAAAACCCATCCCATGTTGATATAATAGAGTTAAATACTAGTTACATATATCATGGCATTCTCCCACTGACATCCTCCCCAAATCAGCCCAACATGAAAGGTGATTGGAGAAAGTCATCCTGCAGAGTCTGAACATGGTGCCAGACGTGAGAGCCAAGGCCTGACCCCTTCAATAGGCCAGGAGTTTGATTCTTGTTCAGGTTTTAAATAGCGCTACACCTCTCTATTAAGCTAAATTAAATTGAAATGGCGTTTCCCCAAGGCAATAATATACTGTACATTCATTAATACTAAGCGAGTGCAACTATGTGAATGTTTGTGTTCATTTTCTGTTTGTGGATGTGGCCACATGTATGTCTATATTTGAAATATGTGCCTCTATAGTATCTGCATGAAAGCAGAATAATATATGTACACGTGTGGGTGTGTGTGTGTGTGTGTGTGTGTGTGTGTGTGTGTGTGTGTGTGTGTGTCAATTTATGTGTGTCTGGCTGGTCTGGGCTCCTGTCCTCGCGACTGAAGCACATTTCCGTAGGAAACAAGCGCGCCTCATTGGCTCAACTGAGTTAGCCAATCACCAATGACGGAAGCCAAAACCCCTGAACCCACCCTGTTGCCAAGGAGACCGGAGTTGATTGGTTAGAACCGTTCTTATTTTGGGAGGTCATGGTGTGTGTGTGTGTGTGTTTATGTTGAGGGTGGGGGCGGAGGGGGGGGGCTACAGTCCACTCGAAGTGTCCTCGTTGATGGACGGGCAGCAGGGGATGCGGTTTCCGTGGTGACAAGTGTGAAGTGTCGCTTGGCATTAGAGGGAGGAGCTTAAACCTCCGCTGCCGTCAAGCCGATTCGTTCCTCCTCCTGTCAGTCACTGTTGGTCTTCTTCAGAGAGAAGGCGCAGATGTTAAAGTGGCTGCTGAGCTGGTGCACCTAGAGAGAGAGAGAGAGAGAGAGAGAGAGAGAGATAGAGTTCAACATTTTCAAACAGCTCTGTATAATCTACAAAACACTACAAGGACTCCGTCTCTCCTGGAAGAATTCATCAAAAGCCAACTAGATAGTTGTTTTAGGAACAGGTGGACCTCTAGAGGGGACTGTGAGGCGCAGCGCCGACGTACCACTTTCAGATTGAATTTCTCGTTTGTTGTGGAATACTCTACCAACTACCATTTGAGACCGTCCAACACTGCTTTTAAACTTAGAACACATATCATGCGACCGTATAGCTTCTAACCCTGATTTGTCATTTATTTGCATTATTTATGGGTCTGATTGTATTGACGTATTACTCTGTATGCCGTTACTTGTTTTTATGCTGTTTTGTACGTTACTGCCTATAAAGAATTGCATCTCTCGCTAAATCCTGTCTATTTATAGTGCATTATGTATTGTTTATTAAAACATGTTGTCCCTCCCAAATACATGAATAAATGAAATTAATGAAATGAGACAGAGGAACAAAGAGAGAAAGTAAGACTATGCCTGCACCTATATACAGATGAACAGTTTTTTCCCCCAATGCAGAAACTGCTCTCAACACTGCTTATATTTATTTTAGAATTGTACAGCCTTTCTTTGCTTTAGTATTATTATTATTGGTGGACATTTCTCCTAAATTATAATAGATATATGCATTGACTTGGGAGTAGCAGATTGTAATGTAGTATCACCTGCAATGACATTGACAATGAATTCTGTGATGCTGTATTACTTTACTTTATATGGAGAGTACAGCAGGAATCTCTTCCACGTGTTTCGAGCATTGATTCCAAAGTTACAGTTGAGGAGGCTGGGCATACATCCAAAAACAAGTTCTACATATCCTGTTATTGTGAGCAAAAAATGACATGTTTTCAAAAACACTCACAACTGGTGAGCTTGCAGATCTGTAATTTTTTTGTGCAGCACCATCGTACTGCAATGTAATAAATAGGGCTTAAGTTGTTAACGCACAAAGCTGAGCATAGATCACCCGATGTGAAAATGTACATGTTTCTCTCCATTCCTGAAAAGTTCACTTGATGGTGAATGGCGTTTATCTATGTGTGTGTGTGTGTGTGTGTGTGTGTGTGTGTGTGTGTGTGTGTGTGTGTCCTCACCACTGACACTCCGTAGTGTGTGTGTGCCAGTATGACGGCAGTTGTCCACAGGTACAGCAGTAGTGGCTCGTTGCCAACCAGCTCGGTGATGGCTAACAGCACCACCACCGCCATGGGCAACAGCAGCCAGCTCAGCGCCTGGCAACGAGTGTTACTCATCTGACACACGATCAGCTTACACTGCAAGAGAAACACACGTTTAGCACAACGCACACACACCGTTTATCACACAACACACACACTTACTGTATATCATGACACATATGCTTGTCACACCTTTTATCTTTTGATTATTTGACCCGTTTCTATCCTGTGCTTTTCTCCTTACTCTTCCTCTCTTCCTCATCTCTATCCTTACTAACCTGACTCCGCCAGATGGGGGCGGTATTGACTTAACAGGTTCACAATACAGCCTCCATCTGGGATCGCTCAGAGGGTAGAGCTACTCCGCACCGCTGCGTGTGCGAACCAATCAGCGGCTGCTAGGGGCGAGATCTTGGCGAGACCAAATGTGACGCCACGAGAAGCGCTTATTGCGTTGTAGTTATTTCACGATTCATCATGGTTGAATAGTATACAAAATAACTACTGCTGGCGCAGCTACAATACGTCATGTAGACACGTCAATATGATTGGTTGATAGACGGTGATCGACTGTCGATTGTGCTACCGAGGTCCCAGATGGAAGTAGCCTGTGAAACAACTACAAATGATGGAGCGTACATAATTTATTTCACCCACTTTACACCTGTAAACCTGTGATGTGACAATAAAGTTGATTTTTATTCTGGTTCTGATCTCAACAAACTGTTTACTACAACGCACATACCGTTTGTCACAATGCACACACATTGCAATTCACAGCGTAGCTGGGAATATCAATAGTTTTTGGGTTCTTCATTATTATCATTTTCACATGGGTAATCATCAACCCTGACAGGCCTGGTACCAATTTGCGCACATGAGCGCCATAATAAGCAGACACTCTAAAAGCCTCAGCCATGCCCCTCTATTTTACCAAGAGACTTGAAACTTGCTTGCTTTATATGTGTCATTTCTCACTAATACAAAACAACTTTGCCTCAAGTACACTTCAAGTCAATCTGGGTAGATTTTATGCCATCTTGGAAAATGACTTTAGTTAATATTTTATGCCATCTTGTAAAGTATATTAGTCCATATTCTATGATATCTGAACAAACCTTATATAAAGCCAAGGGATTGAGAATGACTTAGAATGAATTAGCCAATCAGATCTTGACAATGGCCTAGGAGTTTGGAAGAGATAGCTTAAAGAAAACACAGGGTATACTATGCAATTCAACTTTTGCTAATGCTAATCCTAGAACAGCATCGCACTGGTCCTGAATGGCTCCAGAGCAGACGATTACTGTATTTGCGGTTGTGTAGTCTGTGGTGTTGTACAGGCTATGAATACATTTTGAGGCTTTTGAGACAAAACCAGCTAACTCCATTGGATCCCCAAACGTTCTGCTAAACCAGCTAACTCCACCAAAGGGGGGTGGTTAGCTGGTTTTGCTGACTCCAGGCTCCACCCCCTTTTGACCTCCAACCTCATTGTGACCTTGGAGGTTCATTAAGCTGTTCTTATCAATGATGAACAAAACCTCCTAACTCCACTTTTTGTTTTGTTTTTGTCATTTCCTGAAAAATAAAAACAGTTTGGAGTTAGCTGGTTTCTGCCCGACAGCAGAGATATACTGTATGTTTCCTCTTTTAATATAATAGTTTCTGGAGAGAGAGAAGAGACAGACACACCCACACCCACACACAGATAGGCAGAGACTCACGGTGACGTTGGCGAAGGCCGTGCCAACCATGAGGTAGTATATCCTGGGCTGCTGATGGAGGATGGCGGTCGGAGAGAACACGGCCCAGATCGTAGCGAGGAGGAAGAGGAGGATGGGAGAGAGGAAGGGCAGGAAGGCCTCGTATGCACTGCCATGTTTCGTGGTTCTACTGCGGTACGCCCTGGAGAAGAGTTCAGAGCACCGCGTTGAGTTCATACAAAATGATAACAATGTTACTATCACTGACAAATAATAATTATGAGAACTACAGTACAACCATAGTTTATTATTCCGTTTTATTGTTTGATCATTAACACATTGGACGCCAGAGGTTAATCTCATAATGTACCTACCAGTGCCAAGCTCTTTTTGTTGTTTTTTTGTTTTTTTCATGTCGTCATAGCCCCCGCTAAATCCGTTTAAAATCCGCGTTCATTTGGTTCGACACAAACACGGGATCCGTGAAAAACAACAACAAAAAAATCCGAGCCGATCCGTGCCGCCATCTTGAAGTTACAGGCGAGAACGTTAGACAGGACGATGCGGTGAGGAAAACAACAAGGGAGATAAATCCATTCTAAGCTGACGCCCAGACAGGAAACGGATGCGAGCGAAAAAAACGGAACCAGTTTTATTTTGTTTCCGGTCGGCCCCGGAACCGGAAATGGGTCGAAAAAAATTCCGGAATGTGCACTTTTTCGATTTAACATGGGAAATGCGAGTCGCGTAGATCTACGCGACTGGCACACTGCGGCTTTAAATCGTTTGGCGTAGATCTACGCGACTGGCACCCGATGTGTTAACTACTATGCCATCAGTGCACTTTTACTTAACGTGAAGCAAATTGTGTTGCATTTTAATTTACTGTTCTGATTTGATATTCTTCATAGTAACAACAGAACTAAAAGAAAACCCAAGGCTAACATAAAGACTAACACCAATACATACAAGAACACTGATGTGCACCAACACTAACAGTGGTAATGTATTACAGCATTACAAAATGGTTGCCGTGTGAATATGGGCTATTGGACCAGGTGGGACACTTACCTGACAACATTGTAGAGGCTCATGGGTAGGGTCACGCAGAAGGAACAGGCTAGTGTCAGATAGGAGAGGAGAATGTCAACATTATGAGTCAATGTGTTTATGAGCACACACATGCATTTAATACGCCAACTTTACCCTGATTCAGAAAACACTCTGGTCATAGGCATTAGCTAAACCTGATTAACATTAAGCTGTTTTTTTTCTCTCTACCAATCTCAATAAAATAGAAAGGGGTGTGCTCTAATCTCAAGGCTTCACAAAGATGAAGCCAGGTACGAGAGGCCAGCATAACAGCCCAGGATCAACAGAAAGCCTGTTGATTTTTGGTCAGTGTGTGAGCCTTTTCTCTTAATCCTTTTGTTCAATCTTTCAATTCATTTGGTTTACATTAACGCTTTGTCAGATCTCTGTTGGGTGCCAGCCAGAATTGAACAGGATGATACGATTATGTGGTCGACACACTGTAGTATCCGGTCAGTTAACCCCAGGAAGCATTTACCGGTCCGTTAGCGGAGAAAAAAACACTTTTGAGTCAATCCTGTAATCCAGAGTTATTGCACTAATGCTATGCATGTCAGCACTTAGGTCAAATTATTACTGTAACCTGATTATTAGTCTTTGCGGTATTAGTGTTCATGTACAAAGCACACCATCTGTCTACTCATCAATGAGATGTCAAAAAGAAAACGCATCAGATCGACCAATCGCAGCTCACCGAGGATCATAATGGTGAAGAGGTCTCTGTAGTGGAAACTCCCCACGATTGGCACATACCACGTTTCCACGCCAACCACGGCAGTCACAATGTACACAACAGAGATGGTCTGGTAAAGGAGGCACAAGAAAACATGTCATTTATGTGTTGAAGAACATGACACATCCATGCTGTTCATATCTTAAATCCATACTGTATGCGCATCAGTGCAAATATGTGTGTGTGAGTGTGAGAGAGAGAGAGAGAGAGACACAGTAAATCCATCTGAAATGAGGGGACATACACTGCTGCCCCGTTATTCCTTTTTTTCTCCTCTGTAAATATAGCCATTTGTATTTTTTGATCACCTGTATTAATGTGTTAATATTGTATGCTCTGTTCTGATGAATGTAATACATAGGAACACAATGGAAACAAGTCCCCAGGACTTTTTTTGTGTTATCCTTTTAGCCCAAGTGTTTTACTGTACTTCCGTGCGGTTTACATTTTTGACTAATAAAGTATTAAATCAATCAACGTTGTTTATAGGCCCCTTGATGTGTGATTCAAATTTGGGGCAGATTGGATGCTGTGTTCAGGATTTCTTGAATTCTTTGCTAAATGGGCCCCTCCTGCAAACTCCTGAAAAATCTGACTGACACATCTTGATCACACGACCTCCATTTGTGTGAGTTTTGTAAAGGAGCAGAAAAGGAGCGAAAAGTGTGTTTTGAAGACAATACTAATGGCAGAAAAGCTTATCAAGTTTAAAATGGTCGGGGCTACAGTATATGGTTGAGTTGCGTCATGATCCAAGTAATCCAGGGAAAAACATTTTTGATTGTACGACGTACGGTTCGAGAGTTATAGACCAAAAGATCAAGCGGCCCGTTAAAACGCCACCATGAGCCCGATTAGAAAAATGTGTGTTAAAGGTTTCACGCAGATCGGTCCAGCGGTGCCTGAGATTAGCTGTTCAAAGACACACACGCACACGCACACGCACACGCACACAGGCGAAGTCCCAATCCAATCAATAATAAATAAGATGATGAGAGTGTGCAACACAGAGGCACTCGAGTCTCTGCAGTCAGTATCTCACTGGAGTTTGGAAGAGAGCAGTGTGAGATATATAGAGGAGTATGCCTTTTGTTGTTAGTCAGCTCCCATGAGGGAGTATGAGTTTAAATACCATGAATCATCAAGGACATCCTGACACACTGGTATAATAATAGCAAGTAGTTTATCAATCACACATACTGTAGACTTCACAGTGATGTCAGCAAGTCATTCTGATCAGCAGCTGTACAGAACCATAAATCCACAATTCCCTGTATCTGTCTGTCTGTGTCCCTCTTATGGAGATACCTAGTGTCATCAATATGACATTGTAGTATTGACGTCATAGAATAGCCTCCAAGTACTATAATAAGGGGTACTGCACAAGTACTCTGACAACGGTTACTACATAACCGGAGGGGCATGCATTCATTGCATTGCATTCCCAACGGGCATTGCCCTAGTAATCATAATTACTGTATAATAACCTTTAGCAGCTCAGTGGGCTTGTGGTTAGAGTGTTCCTTGGAGGTCAGGGTTCAAGCCCAGGCTAAGTCATACTAAAGACTATGAAAAGCCTCCCTGCTTGGCACTCTTCAAGAGTTGAATTTGGGGTAAGTCCCTGCGACATACTAGCGTCATGTCTAGCCTCCTGACCTAAGGGCCACATACTTAATAAGGGGTGATCGCGCCTTTGCTGCTTACAGGTTCTGGAATAGCCTACCCCTCCGCATCAGAAGTGCTGAGTCTATCGAGGTTTTTACTCAAGACTTACTCTATGAATTCTATTTACTTTCATTATGTTTCCATTATGTATGACTTGTATGACTATTTGCTACTTGTTTAAATGTGCTCTAAAAATGAAGATTGATTTGATTTCTGTGTATGTTCAGGTGTTTCTCAAATGTATGTATGTACTGTGTGTTTTTAAGCAGCTTGGTGGTCAAGCCTCCTAGGTAGAATTGACCATTTTCACACGGTGACCATTTTGCTCTTACAGTAGGTCATATTCGAGGACATGGTAACCGCTGGCTCCCACCACATCCCACTCCACCCAAGTGTGAAGTACACCATTGGTTCTCAAAGTGGGGTCCTTAGGGGGGGGTTCCAGGGTGTCCCCAGTAAAAGTAGTTAATATAGCATCACAATCATTTTAACCACTTAATCCATTTATATGTTGGCTATTCAAAAATAGCAGATCACTTCGTGCCGTGCTGCGAGCTTGTATATCTCCTATTTTAGTAAGTTTTAAAAACATATCGAAAATGTTCATTTAGAATTATTTTTACACAAATCTTCTCTTCTTGGGGTCTCTGGCACAACACATTTTCAGATGGGGGTCGGTGGCAAAATACATATCAATTTGGGGGTCCTTGACATAAAAAGGTTTGAGAACCACTGAAGTTCACAAAAGAGCTAAATGGCTACTGTGTGAATATGGTCAGAGGATTCATGTGTCCTTACCACTTGGCTGATATCGTAGCCCCAGGGGAGGAACAGCACCCCGGTGTTGTATTTCTCCCAGTGGGACAGGATGAACGAGAACAGCACCACCCACAGGATGTAGTAGAGCGTGACCACGCCCACGCCACTCGCCCCGCGCCCGAATATGGAATAAACGGTGGCCACGAAGAACACGCAGGCCCAGCTGTCCAGGCCGTGGTCAAACAGCTCCCCCAGTGGCGTGGACGAGTTGGTGCGGCGGGCCTGTTTGCCATCTACGCCATCTGTTTCAGTGGGAATGACACGTAAATATAAGTATTCATATGAGATATGCAGATATAACACACACACACACACACACACACCACTATTTATCATTTTATAGATTATTTCAAGGCATTCCTGCTTCATTACATGGTACCACGGAGACAAAACAGATTACTTCAAATTCTTGGTACAGTTTGTGCAATAATGCAACCAGACATAGTACCATTTACTTTGGTTTCAATTTTCTTTTTTTGCACCATTTTATGCCATGTAATGTGCTTTACAAATTAAGTTTATTACCATAATTATTACACACTGTACACATATTATACACAGTCTTTATAAAAACAAACTGTCAGATTCTGAACAATGCTATACTGTTTATAGTGTGAGTATTGAGTCTAGTGTCATTCCACTGATATTTCTGCTGCTTGTGTCTGGGCTATGGACTCAGTAAGAGTCTGGGGACTGGTGAGTGGGGGCAGGAGAGGAAAACCGCAGGGTTCAGATTCCAGCTGAGGGTCAGGGGAGAAACACCACTCCCCACATCTGGGATGAGGTTGAGGAGCATGAGATGTTTTTTTTAATGGGTCGCGAGAAAATGTTCCTTAAAATGTTTTCTTTTTCAAACAATTGTCCAAAACAAAATCACATATTGTCAGAAACAAAAAATATAAAAATAACAAAAAAGTCAAATATTTTTCATGCATAAAAAAGAAATTCCCCAAAATTCCATTAAAATAAAATAACAATCTCACAGCTTGTAGATCGGCTATTTTCACTAGTTTGGGTCGCGGGGAGACAACAAATCTCTATTTTGGGTCTGGAGCTAAAAGGTTTGGGAACCACTGGTCTAAACCAACACTTTCTGCTTGTCAAAGAAGCTAGACATAATAGACATGGACCACTTGTACAACTGAACACTACGCCAACTGAACATTTGTAATTTGCTTAAACCTTTTTAGTAAGATTGTTGTTTTCAGTGTAATTTTACTTTAAAGTAACATTACTGTTTCCATTCCATTCTACCAACAATTCAAGTATTTTTCCCCTATGTGAATGGTGATGATTGTAATTGTTTTATTGTCGGCTCGGTAAGGTGAGCACACTACTGTTATCCTCACTATTCATTATTCCCCCCCCCTAACTAGTCCTTCATACTTATAGCTAGAAACTCAGTTCCAACTCTACAACATCCGGCTTGCTTAGAACATGTCGGCTACCAGTTGTATTGGACATGTCGGCAACCATTTGTATTTCTGAAATGTATACTTTTATGTCCATTTGAACAAACCCATGTTCCTCTACCCTCTGCTACACTAATCAAATGCCATTAATTAACTATACTTGCCACAATTGTAAAATTATTCTCTGAATGAATGAATTTGAATTGAATTTCTCATTCATGTTTTACCATAGGAACCCCTTTTAAATGGATTACCATGGTAACCGAATATTATACCCTAACAACCGCTTATTGGACCCTAGCAACCGTAAATTAGACCCTAGCAACCGCCTATTGGACCCTAGCAACCATCTTTTTAGCATAGCAACCACATATTAGACCTTAGCAACCACATATTAGATCCCTGCAACCACTTATTATAGTCTAGCAATGACTGTTTTAATCTTGGATCGTAAGTGGGAACAGCCGGAACACCATACAGTTGAGAGAATTGACAAGTTATCATTATGTATGTACAGCAACTTATTGTAAGTCGCTTTGGATAAAAGCATCTGCTAAATGACTGTAATGTAATGTGATGTAAACCGTAACATGTGTGTATCTCTAAACACACAGACAAGAAAATTACAATTTGAAGTGACTGGCAAATGGTCTGCATTCCGATAAGACTTTTACCCAAAGTGCTTAATCCACTCACACACCGACTGCAGAGGCAATCATGCAAGAAACCACCCTCATTGTTAGTAGGGTTTCAATGTCTTGCTTAGGAACACTTTGACACAAAGCCACAGCCTCCCCAAGTGGGTGAAGTAATCACATAATATGGAGCCATTCCCTATTGTCCAAAAAACGGAGCATGTTATCATAAACTGCCTGGGTATCAGTACCATACCAGACAAGAACAACGTGTTTTCTAGTACAAAACCTGGATGCTGTCCCAGACGCCTTTTCCCTATCTGAACACATTCTCTCTAGAGTAGTATGCTATATAATACAACACTGAATGACATATCAAAGTAGAAATGCTGATAATATGCCTAACTCTATTTACTTCAGCAACATGTACTGATTTCCTTCCTGATGTCCTTAGTTAACATACACAGCTGTAGTTTGTTCTTCTTGTCAATGACTTTACAGTACACACATTTTTGTTTTAAAAGATCTATTGAAGTATTTAAAGTAAACAGTGACCAGTGAATCTTAAAACATTTTTCAAGAGAATTTCATAAAAGACTTTAGTAAAAATAGCATATCTACAAGCTCACGTAGATCTGTTATTTTCAGTAGTTTGGGTCCCGGGGAGTCATCACATTCTCTTTTTGGGTCTCAAGCTAAAAGGTTTGGGAACCACCGGTCTAGGGCCTAGAACACCATGAGCATTTTAGACAGAAAGAACAAATTACAGAATATTTTAGGAAAAATAACATATTGAGGACTTGCGTAGTGAACGCAATTAGGCATGTATGAAGCAAAACAAAATACTTTTGATTCAATGGCAGCAAGAACGTGAAACATGAATATGTAGCCTCTCAGTGCAGACAAAAGACAACAGCACAAAAAAAACATTAGGACTCTTGAATAAACTGCAGCTTAATAACAGCACCATTATATAGGCTATCATTACACAACCAGTCACAACCGTCGTCCACCATGTCAAGAACTGTCCGAGCACCATACACTTTACGGTAGAATGTGTGGTGTGCACAGCGATCCGCTGCACCACCCTGTGTAAGGCAGGACGTATAGAGCCATGGCAAATCACAATAGACTGTCTATGTGATGATGGCTCCCTGGAGTCCAGACCCTGGCCTCTAGTTTGCAGCCTATATATAGCCTATCTATATACATTAATCCAACCCAGGGTATGCACACATTTATTAAAATTGGGGTGCTCTGGTGACTCAATTACCAGTTAATGCTATATCCGCATCTTTCAGCAGTGTATAGGTTTCCTGTAAATGGTTATAGAATGTGTTCAGCGTCTGACTGTTATGTAACCTTTAAGACTAGAGCCCCCCCATCACCATGCAAAGCCCCTCCCACTGGGAACCCCTGCACCTCTCCAAAATCCCTGAACACAAAGACACACTAAACACACACCTCACATCTGGCTCGCTACATTAAACGCATGCACACTGACACACACACATATGCACGGAGGAGAACACACATCTTATAGTGCACATCTGGCTCATTTTAGCGACACTGTTTTTCATCAAACTGTCAGATTTGTGAGGCGTTGCGTCACACAAAGAGACGTAAAACAAGTGCATTCCAGTGAGTCAGCAGGGGGTGGCACTCACCGAGCGTGTAGGCTAAGAAGTTGAAGAGACCAGCGGCGACCCAAACCCCACTCGGCACGTGGTCATGTCCAGCAGCTGAAACGCAAAACCATCCACACATACAGAGAACACCACGTAAACACATACACACAGAGCACCATACATACACACAGAGACCCACACACACACACACACACACACACACACACACACACGCACACACACACATGCACACAGGGGGGGAAAAACACATTAAGCAACAGCCTAACCAAGCAGTGTTTGGACAAGTCCTATTGTTAAATGTATCATTGAGCAACTGACTTCCTAGATGAACCACAGAGTGTGTGTTTGTGGTTTATGAGTTACTATTACTACCTTGTGGTGACCAAAAATCCCCACAAGGTTAGTAATAGCAGCAGTCCAGATTTGACATTATGGGGACATTATTCTTCTGATTCCCGAGAGGGAAAGGGTCATTTATGAAATATTTATATATCTTTAGAGTTACCATTAGTAAAAAACACATGGTGCTAAACGTTTCCTGTGCCAAGTTAACTTGTTAACACTCGCCGACACGTCAGCTCAGGTATTGAGCACTATTGGCTTTTACTTCGAGAATTCACTGCCAGCCCATTTCTCTAACTTTCATTTATTAACTGGTTTTACTGATTTGGTTTTGGTAAAAGTAAAGTAAAATCTAAATGTAATTTTTGAATGGATAATTGCTTTTGACATCCCCACAAGGATAGTGTATACAAAGGAGTGCGTTCAGGAGGATATAATGAGCTGGTTATAAAACTTGAGTCATCACCAGGACACCAGCTATGACATGTTTCACTGAGCAGTGGACTTTGCCGTTCATGAACAAACTCGCGCCATGTCACGCCTTCATGACCCTCTTTCAAAAGAACAAGGCTGCAATTTATTAGCACACATTTCAAACATGTCCCATTTTTCACTATATTATATATTATGGTAGAGCTGCACAATTACTGGACAAAAAGTCCTCATCATCATAATTTGGACCGCTGCAAGCTCTAAAGCCTTTGCCTGCACCGACTTGGAACAACATTTACAAAATCAACGATTTTTAAACATTTACTGGCTGACTGGAAAAGGTATATGCTTAGCAAACCCGTAACACATATCTAGTAGACCAATCTGGGAATCCATCGGCAATTTAAAAAAAGAATTCTGAATCCGTCTTGAGAGATTACAAGTAGACTAGTAGTAGACTAGTCTACTGTCAATCCACAGTACTAATCTGATCATACAACTCCTGCACATGGGTACTCGTTTCTCTCACCTACATTCATCAGATATTCTGTTTACCACCTGCTACAGAAAATTAAGCACTTTCTGTGGTCTAGTTTTACCTATACTGTCTGAATATAGTCCTATGCTATGCAGTCCAACAACACTAATGCGACTCCTGTATCTTGTTAGGTGCTGCTGCTTTAATTGTTACTAGTTGTATGGCTTATTATTGTATATACACCATAGTTGGCAAGTAAGGGGTTCACACAACTCTGTCATTCACTTATGCACCTTTTTCAGTTGAAAATACATCTCACAATAGTTAGGTAGGGAGATCTCTGTCAGCACACATTGAAAAATGAATCACCTTCAACCTGGCGTCCCTATTTTGGGCATGTCATTGTAGAAGAACATTTTCAAACGTATTCAAAACATTTCAAAAGTTGCACAAATAGCAGATATACAATCTGATGACAAGCTGCTCATCACTCCCATTTTCAAAACAAATGGCCAAGTGCAAACAGACAACACGCACACGCACACACACACACACACACACACACACACACACACACACACACACACACACACACACACACACACACACACACACACACACTAAAAGCAGGGGACCCACCAGATGCATAGAAGTCAAAGTCGTAGAATGCCAACATGAGGAAGTTAAGGACCAGGAACATGAAACCAATGAAAGTGATGAGGTTTGGGGCCAGCCAAGTTGGAAGAATCTGGAAAAGATTTGAAAGGCAACCATTAACAACCAATACAGTATATGATGAACTGCTAGGTTCATAGCTTCATTCTTAAATCTAAAATTAAAAACAAATATTAAAAATTCCATTTATGAACTTATCCGAGTTATTGATCAGTAATTTCTATAATGCTATTTAGACAAATGAATGACTATTTGAGATGTGAGTCGGTTTCATTCTGTAAACTATCACACCACTGTCCAACTTTTCTAAACATACTGTTTGTAATCGTTGCCCTTGGTAATAAACTCAGAGGAACAGCTGTTTTATTCATTATTATTATTGTATTTAAATATTTGCAAGTGGTATAAACACCTGACAGGACGTTGACATGGGTTAGCACTATCTACTAGCAGCAACAGAATGCTGAAACAGTCTAGAAGTGATGGAGAGTATGGACATTATATCCCTAAATATTTAACTTTAGATGCACGCTGTCCTTTAAAGTGTACTGTTCACCAGTAACCAGATATATACACCACTGAGCAGAGATACAGACAGACACAAGCTCTTTTAGCACAATATGTACACGATCAGACACAGCTGTACAGGACAGGGTGTACCTAACCACACAGTAAAACTCAGTGTTGGCCCCATAAGTGTCCATTTGGTTACATGTGTACACTCTGATTAAGTTAATACTGAGTATTTTACAGTTCACTATTTTTGACCATTTACATCGATATCGTGACGATAATATCATGTTGTGATGATAATACCGTATTGTGACAATATACATTTTCTTTTAAAGACTGTCAAAAATAGAAAAAATAGGCAGCCTACAAGCTGACAATGCGTCACATCACAAAGCGTTGCGAGCTTGTAGATCTGGTATTTTCACCGAACATTTTAAAAGGATTTAAAGGATTAATACATTATAATTGCCCTCTATAACTAACATTACAAAATAAAACCGCCTTAAATATTTTATCTATTTTAGAAATAGTTCATCTTTTACTCAAACGGGACAACGCCCGTCACAAATTGATGTCATTTGTCAATGTGTGGTCCAGCCCATGGAATGCATGTGCAAATAAAAAACAACTTAATACTACATAAGGTTAATATGAGCATCAAGACAATATTTTAAATGTTTTTATTAGCACATGGCATGCATTCCATAGGGCTGGACCACACATGGACAAATGACATCATCAACTTGCAACGAGTGTTGTCCCAGAGTAAAAGATGAACTATTTCTAAAATGATAAAAAAAATAAAAAAAAAACATTGTTATAGAGGGCAATTATAATGTATTTAAGGCATATAAGGCTTATTATCCAGGGATCCTTTTAAAGTATAAAATAAGGTTAAAGTGATTAAACCCGGGAAAATACAACACTTTTGTATATTGATGTCATATCATGACATCAATATACTAACAATATACAGTATTACCCAGCCCTAGCAATGTGTTATCCATACCCTGCTTGGGTCAAGTTTAAGTCTGTAGTCTAACTGATTAGCATCGGCAACAGATAGCAAACTGGCTCCACGGATACAATGATGAATGTATTTCCTTATATGAGAGTGCAAGACAGATAGAGTGATGTAGGGATGTGTTAGGGGCATAGAGAGAGAGGTGTGTATGTCTGTGTTGTTACAGTATCTCAGCAGACAGCTGGAAACCTCATCAATGATGCAGTTCTCCCTGGTGTACAGTGGACAAAACACACACAAGAAAGACGGAAAGCAATGAACAGAGGCCATTAAAAGGGTCTTTCCTCACCTTGACCACAGAGTTCCAGAATGGATGCATGACGTAGACAGACAAGGGGTTGGAATCCACGGCGCTGTACTGAAAACAGACACATAAACACAATTTAATCAATCAGACTAGCTGATATAGCACTGCAGGGGTTCACCTAAGGGCACCTGAGTGTAATAATAGGCCACTGCTTTCTTAAAAAGATGTACACGCACGCACGCACGCACGCACGCACACACACACACACACACACACACACACACACACACACACACACACACACACACACACACACACACACACACACACACACACACACACACACACACACACACACACACACACACACACACACAAGTTATACAGTAACTAGTCAACCACTGGATGTATGCATACCCAAATTCATAGCCATGCAGCCTGTTGTATAGAAAGCAAAAGGAGAAAGTGAGATAAACGGAGACTCTGCGGGACAATGTCTCATGGCCTGAGCTCTCATGTGCTTTCCAACTGAGCTCTCTTGTGCGAGCATGCGCTTGTGTGTAGCTTAATATGCGTGCATGTTCCAGTTCTCTCACACACACACACACACACACACACACACACACACACACACACACACACACACACACACACACACACACACACACACACACACACACACACACACACACACACACACACACACACACACACACACACAGAGCTTCAACCCTTCCATTCTGTCCTCCTGTCTGCTTCAGTCACAGATGCCTCAAGGCATGTGGTACAGCTGGTGTGTAGTCACCGACATGGAAAACGATTATGGCTAGAAAGTCTCACTTCCAATAATAAATGACTCAAAGGGAGTTTTCTAATACAATATCAAGGCAGTAGGTTTATGTAATGTGTGAGAGAGAGTGTGTGTGTGTGTGTGTGTGTGTGTGTGTGTGTGTGTGTGTGTGTGTGTGTGGAGAGGGTGCTGGCTAAGCTATACTAGCATCAATTCCATATATGACAACTTGCTTGTGCTTTTCGTTGAAGGCAAACATTTTGCACACTACATTTGCCCGTTTGGAGGAAACAGGCATAATAAATAAAAAGAGCTTTGCCAGCATGAAAGAATGTCATCTCTCTGCAGATCCCTCCGGTTCGTTTATTGAACACAAAGTAGTCATCAATAAAAAAACAGAGAAAATCCCATTTTGCCGTGCATTAGTGTCAGAACATATTTTACTATTCATTACTTAGGCATGAGATGAAAGGGTTATGATGTTACAATTTGCTCAGCCAACAGCATCAGGCACGAATCAGTTCTCACGAGCACACAGAGCTGTGTTTACAATTTTATACTACTGGATTTCATATGCTGTCATTAGTTGCCATATAGTGTTTTACGGTCAGTTAGCCCATTAAACTGTACATTAAAATGCATGGCCTTGTATCAGAATATACATATGAATGAACTCTTGTCATGTCACAATCACATGTCTGTACATGTATGCAAAAAATACATTCACTTTGTTGAAAACTGAACCATGGCCCAGAGATTAGCTTCAAAACGGAATCATTTGACATGGTCCCACTCCCATTACAGCTAGTCCTGCTTTCAAGGGTCTCTCATTGCCAGAGAGACAAGAGAGAAGACTTTGTCCTCCCTCCTGATTGTCAATGACACACACACACACACACACACACACACACACACACACACACACACACACACACACACACACACACACACACTGCATTTCAGAATAAAAACTATGATTCATAATGAGGATATCTGAAAGAAAGCTCTGTTTTCTAGTATGGAGGTGGTCGAACCAGTGACATTTTAAAAGCCCATTGTCATGATCTATTTAGTGGCAAAGTATGTTCACAAACGAGGAATTTGACCTGGTGGTGCTCTAATAGATTAAAAAATAAAAACATATACAGGCTACAGTAGAATAGAGGAAATTAACTGTGTAGCTAAATAATGATGGCAATTAGTTCAGTCATCCAGGTATCTGAGGCAGCATGACGGCGTCGGCATCATCATCATGGCATCGCTGATCAGACACTGTTTTGTGGTTTGGAGTTCAATGCCCCCTTCAGTTCCACACCATCCCCCCTATACTAATAACCTTAACAGCAGCTACCACCTTGCTCCCTGGACTGAGGCTAGTGGTGTGTTATTATGAGGTAATACTAGCCGTGGATCAAGACTATCATAGATGTATTTGATCCAGTCTGACTTTTACTTTAGATATGCAAATGTAAAAAAACGATAAAATACATATATGATAGTCTTGATCCCAGGCTAATTATGAGGCAATACTGAACTTGAAGGGAAGGAAGCCATGCCATCGGCTTTGCCGAAGAAAAAGTCTAGTCTAGTGTGCATGTGTGATCCAAGCTAGTGTGATCCATGACAGCTAGCTGCTGCTTCCAATCCACACGCTGCCTGTCTGTCGACCCCCCAGATCAGGGGTCTTCAACGTTTTTCAGGCCAAGGATTCCTTAGCTGAGAGAGAGATGAAGCAGGGACTCCCACTACATATTGGATTCATGTTAAATGTGTGTTTTCAGACATTTAACCACTTAAACCCTCAATTTTGTAAACTTGACATTTGGCTCGGTACTTGGTCTGCTCTTTTCCCCCTCTACACCAAACCTCTTCGCTGAAAATAGCCGATCTACAAGCTCACAGCGCGTCCAGATCTTCTATTTTCGGCTAATGTTCCCCCCAGAATAGGGATGCGAGGGTTCAAGTGGTTCATGTACAAAATAAAATATATTAAGTCCCTATCACACAAATATTTGGTGGCCCTCCCCCCTGTAGTATCTCTTGAGGACCCCCTAGGGGTCCCCGGACCCCCTGTTGAAGACCCCTGCCCCAGATCATCAGATGAACAGCCATCCAGCCAGGAAGCAAGGCAACCATCCGCCTGGCTGGCTGTCACACACTGGCGAGAACAGCCCAACCGATAGCTCTCAATTACCTTGTATTTGTCGAAGCCCGCCAGTTGCTCCTGGGTGACATATTCGTAGAGAGCCATGGTGGGAACGAGCTCCGGCATCACCTTGGATGATATCCCGACTCCCCTTTTTTAAACGTTCAAAACCCCTCCTCAGATATTATTATCCGCAGTGTCGAGGCACCATCTATTAGCCTTTAGCTGTAGCTGCTAGCTATCGCTCACGCCGGCTCGGCTGATGAGGCGAATGTCGAAACACTCTGGGACCACTCCTACGGACCAGCGTTGCCAGGTTCTGTGAGAGAAACAAGCAACCATGTCTAGGAAAACAAGCCCAAAATAAACAATCTACAAGCTCATTCGTTGTGTGCTTGTAGATCTGATATCTGATCTAATTTTTGAACATTTTTGAAACATTTTATCAACACAAATATTGTATGGATCTGAACATTTTTAGATGGGGGGGGGGGGGGTCTGCGGACAAATACATATTGATTTGGGGGTCCTTGTAGCCATGGTTCACTCTCGTCTGTCACAAGCGTCATGGCGGAACTTGTTCCTGGTTTCTGAATTTTCTCCATTTACAACCCGTACATCTACATAAACATTCAGATTTCATATATAAAGTGCTTACCCCACGGCCACGGGTGTAACAAGTTGACACGCTTGGGTCTAAGTATCCGTATCTTCCGTATTGTTCAATAAAAAGCATTTTAATCCGATCGGCGGCCATTTTATCATAGAGTTATTATAATGTATAACTAGTGCAATACATCTCCCAACCGATAGGGTCATAGAAGGAAATTTTGAGAAAATGGCCACCGATCGGATTAAAATGCTTTTTATTGAACAATACGGAAGATACGGGTACTTAGACCCGGGCGTTTTAACTTGTTACATCCGTGGCCGTGGGGTTTATAGCACTTTATATTTGAAATCTGAACGTGTATGTAGATTTACGGGTTGTAAATGGAGAAAATTCAAAAACCAGGAACAAGTTGCGCCATGACTGTCATGATAATATGACAGTCATGTTTTAGGGCTAGGGGTCCTTGACATGAACATGTTTGAGAATCACTGGTTTAACAGCATTAGGAAACAAGCCAGAAATAAGCAACTACACTTTAGAAACAAGCCCAAAAACCCGCAACCCGCAATTACCAATATTTACAAGCAACTTCACAGAAAAACAAGCCCAAAGTCGCTTATAATAAGGCTTATTATAATAGGTCTGCTTATTAAATAAGCAGACATGGCAACGCTGACTGGGACTGAGAGCCCCCATACTTCGTCGCACGGTGGTGTCGCGCGTCGGAAAACAGCAAGCCTTCCTTGGTGTCGCGCAAGGAAAACAGCAAGCCCACCGCGACGCGGCGTGGGCTTGTAGGTCGGCTGTTTTCCGACACGCGACGAAGCGTAAATTTGCCTGGAGCATTAATCTCGCGGTAACCTCGCGTCACCAGCCTTTCCACCACGAATCTCGCGGGAGTACGCTGAGCATATAAAGCGCCCACTCGGCGCCCCCTGCAGAAGAGGAGGACCAAACGCGTTTCCATTTCCAAGATGGCGGCGCCCACCAGCAGCCCGGAATCGGAGATGGACCAGCACAACAAGCAGAAAACGCCACGAAAGCGTCGAGATGACAACGTCGTGAAGCTTGTCACGCGTGGAAAACTGTCGGGCCAGTTCTCTCAGAGGCTTTTCATGGAACTACCGCCTCTTGTGAGGATCCCCTTGAAGGACATTGTCAGCGAGGAGGAGGTTCTCAGGGATCCGTGGAACCTGGACAGGAGGAAAGCTGGACACTTTTTTCTAGGTTTCACCAAAAGTGGCAGACACATCCTGTCCTACACCAGAGACTGGACAGGAGGTGAAGGAGGCTCATTTGACTTCAATCTCTACTGGTGGGAGTTCAACCTGCACAACAAACTCAAACAGGTCCAACATGTGGATGTGTTTGGATGCGAGATGACTGAATGTGACCAGATCACTGTGTGTGAGTGGCCCACTGACGACACCAAAGTTGTCATCTGTGCCTTCAATGCACGCATCGGCTCCAGCACAGGTCCGCTCATGATTAACCTGACCAAGACCGACGATGGGTTCTATGGCGACTTCCCCATCACCGTGGTTTCTAATCCTCCATCTAAGCCCTGCTCACACTGCTGTCCTCCTGACCCCTCAGCCACGACCACACGCACAGGGAGTGGTGGGGTTGGTCAGTGTCTGGAGCATGGCTACATGTTCAGCTGTAGATACATGGTGGACTCGCCCTCCCCCTTCCAGCCAGCCGTGCAGATGAAAAAGGACAAGGTCTTCCTGATGAGACACAGCGACGAGCTGGTGGCCTGTGCCATCTCCTTCTGCCCGTTAGGCGAGCAGAGCCCTCAGGTCCTCTACGCCAAGAGAGCGGCTCCTACATCATCAGGTCAACCCTCTGCAGATCCCACCTCAGCCCCGTCCCCTCCTCCTCCCTCTTCCACGCTACCTCAGGAATCCGCAGAAGGCACATATACATCTTACAGGTAGGCTACAAGGCCTGTCACAATTATTACTTATAAGTGCCTGATCGCAATTATTTGAGATAATGGCAATGACTTTAGCATAATCTGCATAATAGTTTTTCATGTAAAAATGTTCATACATTTTCAAACGTTTTCAGATAATGGAAATGTTTTTTAAGTAGTAGATTTTTGTACATATTCAATTTTTATAAAAAATATTAGTCATTTCATTGTATATCTGCCCTTTTTGTTTAAAAGGCAAACAAATGTAATGTCTTCTTACACAGTATGCTCAATACCAAAAACCAAATCATGAATCACAACTTTTTTTGTATGACAATTCATAGTTGACTAAAATTTCATCACCCTCCCTACAGGACGCCCGCCTCCCCTGCCTTATCTTCATCCTCCTCGCACTCCTTGTCTCAAGAGTCAATTCTCAGCGAGGAGCCCCACCATGTCGACTACACACGCCTGCACTATCGCCTTCCACGACCAGGAGCGGCGTGGGAGGATCCTGGAGATGTGTCGTTCCATGTCACAGATCTGAAGGGTAAAGAACTGCGATTGTACCCTGGTTTGCATAATGAACCGAGTGTGTGTGTTGAGCAGTTGACGCTGAACTTTAGCGTTCTTCTCGGTGAGTTACTCCTTTATCAGGGTATCCTTGGGGAGGAGTACCTCAGTGCCGAAGACTTCGACGTTGTCATCATGGAGATGTGTCCAGAGACCAACAAAGTGATTCTCGACATTGGCCTGATCTTTTTGGACCATGAAGAGAATCACTACAGGCCCACTGAAAAAATCCTGCAATCCAACGTGCAGGTCAGCTGGGACCTCAACACAGGGGTGTTCTCTACCATTGGGGTCAGTGACGTAACAGAACAAGGCGAAGGTCTTTTGAGATTTCAGGTCACTGACCCCAATGCAGAGGGCGTGTGGAGTTCTTCCAGGAAGTCTGCAATGAACACGGTGATGGAGTGTCTAGTTCCTGAGATTGGCCCTTCCTATGAGATCAACAACATGAATAACGAAGCTCTGCCTAAAGGAGTGTTGGCAGACAGTGACCGATGCACCTGGGTTGTAGTATGAAGGAGAGTGATGCCTGACACATTGTGAGCTTCAGACCTTCCATTTCAGGCTTCATAAGATGTGCAAAGGCCACATAAGTAAACAAAAAATAAGTAAGAAAGAGACACCCCCCACACTCACAGCCTTATCTATAAGTGCAGAACCTTATCTTGAGCAAAACTGATAATGTTTCTAAATATGTCCAATTGGGCAAACTATAGAATGAAGATTTAGTTGCCTTTTTTTCTAAGTTGTCTCTGTTATTTCACCAGTCAATGTGAATCTGTCCAGTTAAGCACACTACAGCTGCAGTTGTCTTTATTTTGTCTTTTTCAAGTTACTGTATTACATTACTGCAGATGTCAACCAAGAGCTGCCGTATATAATAAAGTTGTGCAGTTATGCACGTGTGAGCATGTCTCTGGTGTATTTGACTATTTGTTCTATGGTTATTCATGAGATTATTTAATCTAGAGTGTCTGTCAGGGTGTGTATGTGCTTTTAATTATGTGAAAATGTGGTCCGGTCCTGGTGCCTGAAAGATTCTGCTGGCCCTGGACCAGTTGTTTTGTTATTTGGGCATCTCTAGACTGGCCAAGTCCGGTCCTTTTATTGGACCCAGAAATACTGGTACAGCCTTTAATAAACATCTCTACATGGCCTTAACATTTTCTGTAAATAACAGAACAAACTCAGTGCTGGATCATTTTATGTTTTGTTTTTTTTTGAGTAAAAATACACAATTTGGGGAAATGGGGCCTTTTGGCAAAGTTGGTATGACATCAGTGACCTGTTGGAAGTCTACTCCCCGGGCTCACTTGGCTTGTTTTATATTATGCATTGAGAAACCCTGCATTAGCGCTAAGCCATAAAATTATCACTTCCTAAATATGCAGTTAACATGTTTGCACCTTTGCCTGACCTCAAGTATCATATCTAGAAAGTCTGAATCAAATTAATGCATACACAAAGTTGGTGTATATATATTGTTAAAGTGAAATTAACCTGTGTGATAAGACTACATTGCTTGGTGGTATTGTTCAAAAACACTGTTGCACAAATTAGTTTGGTGGTTGCTTATGGGGATTTCTTATTTTCAGACATTTGAAAGACGGCTCCTGTTCTTGCGGCTCACTTCATTTAATAGATAACGCCATGTTCCCCATGTGGCCGCTTGGTCATTGAAGCTTTTAATCTTCTGGGGGTTCTAACACACAATAGTGTTTGCTTGAACATAATTTTCCATATAGGAAACATGTTCATTTGTGTGCAGTTCTCTCATTTAAGTGCTTTTTACACGTGGGGGATTATTCAAGAAACTTTAGCCAAAAGGTTTGAGGCTTTTAATCAGAAGTTATCCAGTTTGAATCTCTCAGACCAGCTGGGAAAATCTGGCTGGGGTAAAAATGAATGGAGAGCAGTGAGTGAAATGCAGTTCCTAGTCCTCTCCACACAGGGGCAATGTTTCAGTATTCGTGTATTCAGTTCATCGAGTGCAATCCAGACAAGACAGAGTCAAGTTATTTGAGTTGATAATTATAATACACAAATGTTTTAGCTTGTTTTAGTTTTCTCTGTCTACCTATTTTCACCTGTTGTCGCTCTGTCTCTGATGCAGTCTGATAGAATTAGAATCTCCTGTTCAACATTACGTGACGTGGCTCTGCACGATCGCCTGTCAAAACGTCCAGATCTACAAGCTCACAGCGCGTCGCAATATGGTCGCAATGCGACGCGCTGTGAGCTTGTAGATCTGGTCGTTTTGACTAGCTTCCGTTGACAGGCAGTGTTGCCATGTCCGCGTATTACAAGCGACTTGGGGCTTGTTATTCTGTAAAGTTGCTTGTTGTAAATATCTGTAGTTGCGGGTTGTGTTTTTTTTGGGGCTTGTTTTTAAAGTGTAGTTGCTTATTTTGGGCTTTTTTCCTCATGTTGTTTTAACCAGTGGTTCTCAAACATTTTCATGTTGGACCTCCAAATGAATATGCCTATATTTGCTCCCCCCCCATCTAACAGTATTTTGTGACCCTTGTACCAGATTTGTGTTTTTAAAATGTTTCAACCACTATTCAAAATGTTTCACTTTTCCTCCCAAGATTCTTTTGAAAATAGCAGCTATATTTTCAAATATCAGATGCTCATGTGGCATAGTCGCTTCTTTTTGGGCTTGTTTTCCTAGACCTGGCTGCCTATTTCTCGCACACAATCTGGCAACGCTGTTTACAGGAGGAAGTGAATCAAACGTCAGTGTGTGTTCTCAGCGGCTGCATTATACCTCTATGAGCGGCTGACTGCAACATCTCTCTCATCCAGTAAGAACGACCAATTTAAGGAACAACGTAAGTGTTTCAACCTAAACCTACAAATGTTAAGCTGTTTATGATGTTGCTTCCTGTTGTTGATCTGTCTGAAGATGTCAAATGTGAACTATTTTGGTTAAGTTACTGATGGACTGCTAGCTAAGCTAGCTAATAGTAGCACATAATCCTACTGATGGCAGCAGATATTTTATCAATCCCTAATTATTCCTTTATCCACAATTCCTGAAAAGTGATACAAATATTTGTAATGTGAGATATTATGCTGAACATTGTCGCATTAAAGGGGTCACTGAAAATGAGCACTGAATTGTTGGTGATCTCAAGGGATACAGGATAGATAGGTGGGCACTTGGGACATCTGGGCACCACAATGTAAAATTGGATATTTTGTCCAAAATGTTCTTAAGAATAATGGTCTTAAGTAATGTTAAGTATACAGGATGTGGACATGCACGGTACATCATTAACAGACTTAAAGTTATCTTCAACGTCTTGTTTATGCCCCAAATTGACTGGATATACTACTTGTTTTTTACTTAAAAACATTTTCCGAATAATAGGAAAAAATTGCCAATTTAACACTGAGGTGCCCACTCTTCCTTGGTGCCCACCTATCCTATTACCATCTCAAGATGAGAATCTAGTAAATGCAGATAACATTTTTGAACCAGAAGAATTGAGGGCAATCCCAATTCACTGTTCATTTTAAAAGGTTGATGGAAAGGCAAATATGCAGCCTGACAGAGTCCAAAGTCAAACTGCCAGTCTATGTAAAAATAAACTCCCCTGTAGCGCTCTCTTAAGGAAAAAAAGTTTACATACATTGAATGAATATCCATGGGAGCATGTGTGGACTCAACCCTGTTTTCAAGAATTCATTGAGAACATCAATTTCCAGATTATTGGAAACATGTTAATCTGTAAGTGTGTGTGTAGTTCTCTCATTTAAGTACTTTCACTCCCTTGCAGAATGGTGACAGACGTACAGCTGGCCATATTCGCCAACATGCTTGGCGTGTCATTGTTCCTGCTGGTTGTCTTGTACCACTATGTTGCTGTTAACAACCCCAAGAAGCAGGAGTAGTTTTCCAACTATGCCAGGCAAGCCCCCTCTGGAAGTTGTGGGGAGGTGAGTGTACATTTATGTTGGCTAAACCACAAAAAGTTACTTTAGTAGGTGGAGGGTGGTCAGAATAATACACTGTTCAACACTAGGCTAATTTTCTGTCCCAGCAGTTTTGTAGTATTAAGTTGAAAAGTTGAAAACAATGGAAATAAGCCTCAGGGCTTTATTGTGTAAGTGTTTTTATCCTCAGTGATAATGTGTTAGTTGTTTTGGAAGTGTCTCTTCTTTTATCACCAAATAAATTCAGTCAATCAATCAACCTCATCCTGCTATAGTTTTAAGTCAGTGTATTTCTATTTCTGTTCCTCTATCTCTTAATACACATATTTAATTTAAATAATGGAAATACCATTTCTAATCTTTATACTCGCTTATGAAATTCATGTCATGGACACGCTCAGATAGACTAAAGATGTAGATTTGTTTTGCATATTAATATAGAATGTTACATAGCATCGGCGGTCGTATTCACTATCCAGGTACTTCCAACAGTTGTTTGCAAGGCTTATTGTGAAACATATTACTCTTAACAATGTCCCTGGCTCTCTTGCAGGTGGGTGAGATGAGAATCTGTGGCATCACCCTGGAAACATTCCCAGCCTCCCCAGAGATGATTTTCCATGTCATTAAGTTTGTACAGGAGTGTCTTTTTCTAATAAAATATGTCTAAGTGGATGTCATTTGTCTTCTGCTTTACAGTTCATTATATTTATTTATGCATTTAATCTACATATATCCACCTAAGAGGGTAATGATGGCTAAAATGAGTTGACACTTGACAGTAGTATTGTAGTGACTGTTTTATTCATTGAGAAATGTTCAGTCCATGATATGCTTGTTTATAATTGACAGCAATACAACACACTTAACCTCACACAATAGTTATATTTCATATTACAGTATCTTATCAGACCTGCTGTTATCAGCGTGTTGTGAACATAAATAAAGCTCTAGGAATGTGTGACGGGTAACAGATGTACAATACAAAGTTTTACACACAGACTTGTAGCACACTGGGTTGCTCACAAAGGAAACGCATCACTTGCACACATTCTTCTAAAATACATCAAAAATTTCATTAAAACATTTTTTTGTTTTTACAATTAAAAAGGTGCTAGGGTGCTTATCAGTAAATGTCAGGTCTCTGTATTCATGTGCTGGAGTAACAGGTGGTAGATAGTAGTGCAAAACGGTGAAACTGGTCAGTGCATTTATGACATGAACGAAAAAAGAAACAACAGGAATTGTAATAAGGGCACAAACGGGGGATAACTTCGGCAGTGGAAGCCAAAAGGTTAGAGGCTTTCAATCAGAAGCTATCCAGTTTGAGTCTCTCAGACCAGCTGGGAAAATGTGGTTGGGGTAAATTAATTGGGGATGGCTCCTCCCTCAACAACTACTCTTGTGGTACCCTTGAGCAAAGGCACTTAACCCCCCAAATATCGAGCTGTTCAGCACTGGATATTCTGGACATTACCTGGTCCTAGGGGGGAATATGCGCATGAACTGTGAATGTGAAGTGAGGCATTGAGCATGTATGACAGCCCTTTCAGGAAAAGTAATGGTTATGTAACGTGGGCCCAAGTTGACCTCTCTCATCATGACCCAATCCTCTCAGAACTATCTTGGATATCAGATATTTTATGCTTCTTATGGTGTCACACTCGAGCTGTATTTGTTGCATCTAAAAGCCAGTCCACTCCAATGCAACTAGTCACAAGTTTCAAAGAAATTGCAAGAAATTGCAGCGGTCTGGACTGAGCAGTTGCAGACCGGTGCAATTTGGGAATAATGGTTGCAAGTAGTTGCAAGCAGTTGCAGTTGCATCTTGTTGCGTAGGTGTGGACTAGGCTTAAGCCGTAAGAAGCCACAACCGGGCATATGCATCGATTTTTGGAGTGGTGAAGTGCAGTTCCTATGCCTCTCCACACAGGGGCGATGTTTCACACACGTTTACAGGCTCAGACAGCGAGATGAGTGGAGTCCCTTCAACCTAGGAGGGGAACAAGACAGAGCCGGGTCAAGTTTTACTTGTATTTGAGTTGAACTCTTATCTGGCGAGTCTGCCTATTTTCACCTGTTGGCGTTGTTGCTGGGTTTCTGGTGCGGCCTCGATGATAGAATCTCCTTGACAGAGGAAACTCCTGTCTGTACAGTTCAGAGCTTTAGAAGTTAATTGTATAGGACCCTCATTTCCAGATACACCTGCACAGTGAAAGGAGACAATAAGAGTCACTGTATAGTCGTAAGTTATGCTTAGGATAAGGAAGGAACATTTCAAGTGGTTTTCACAGAGCACTAGGAGACAAGACTCATAATCTTTTCTTCATGTTGCAATACTTTTAAGCATCGACATTTTAGACCATGGGCATCGGTGTGTGTGTGTGTGTGTGTGTACATGCCTGACAATGACAAGTGTCTGCGGAGGTCAGGTTTGATGAGTCTCCAGACCTTCATGGTAGCTGAATCCTCATATGCAGGATTATTACTAGTAGGGGAGGTGTTTATGTCACGTGTGGGAGTGGTTTCAGTTGACCCCGCCCTCCTGATGGGGATGCGACTCATCCGAGGCTGCAGCTCACACCTGGTCAGGTGACAGACAGGTATAATAATTATATCCACCCATAATTATTAGCATTCGCAATGAACAATTTTCAGTCACTTGGGGGCGACTGCAGATGTATGAAGATGTATTTCCTAAATCATGTATTCATAAAACTTGAATATACCCATAGACTTATAAAAAAATGTACTAACTTGCTGAACTCAATGGAGGCGAGGATGTGATCTGGTCCCTGTTTTTTTGGAGTCTGGGTCAGAGAGACAAGAGTGTAAACTAAGAAAAGCAGAACATATGCAACAGAGCAAAAACACTGATAGTTATGTATGATGATGCGTCGTTTACATTTTCAAAGTGATTTTTTACAAACACACACACACGCACACACACACACATACTTATACATTTATATAAAATCAGGATTTTACAGTGCATATATAAATACCGGTATGTCAATAATATATGAGGGTGAGATGCAGGGAGGATTATTTAATGATATTAAAAGGTGCTTGATGGTCGTTTCCTCAAGTGTGGGTGAGTTATCCAGACAATCTGACCTTTATGTGTGGCTCTGGAGGTTGATGTATGAATGTAAGACTCCGGCCTCCTCTCCCCCCTTTCCCAGACCGCATGGGGAAGACCCTCCTGGGCCCACCCACCGGACTGGACCCTCCGGTCTGGACATCCGGACAGCTGAGGCCTGCCGACCAGAGAGGAGCACAGTACATCACAACCAGGGAGGGAGGGAGGGGAGAGAGAAGCAAGATGAAGCACATAATATCAATCCATGATGCATGCAATGTTTTATAAAAATATGGAAATTGGCAGTATAAGTGCAAGTAGATTATGCAATAAATTGGCAGAGGTCATTATGCATTGTCCATATCATAGATGTTTAGATGTCTAGCCACGTGTACATGTGCCTTACATGTGCGTCACACCTAACAAGCAGACAGCGGTCATTACACTTGCTATAGATGAAAGCTGCAAGGGATGAATCATAAGTCATTTTGTGATGGTGTGGGATAGAGGGGAAAACAACTGAACGCATACGCACGCACGCACACACAGGGGTGGAGTCAATAGAGACGAGAGGTCCCACACACATTTGAATGAAAGTTTCTCCACAGAGGGATAGTTTTTATTAGAGATTAAATAGGGAGAGAAAGCAGGGTAAACACAGACATCAGTACACTGGCTGGAGGACATATCCATACAGACAAACACATGACCATAGTCGTATAGAAGAAGGTTAGCACCACGGCGAAGGAAATGCTAAGATTCTCAACAAGGAATAAAGCCTAAGGTATACTTCATTGTACAACGGTGTCACTCGCTGAAAATAACTGATTGAAAATCAGACACTGTAATTAGGATTAATTAAGAGTGCATTGAAGAGCACAAGAGTAAGAATGTGACTATGCACATGTTTCCACCCAATGTCTTTATTCCTGTTATTCTGACTTGAGAAAATAGGCTATAACAACCAAGAAAGGGACACCAACGTTCACAGTGTGATTGTAGATACGTCTAAGGGTGTCCATAGTTACTGAGATGTTGGTCATGAACTGAAAGCTCATGCTATACGTTTTCTACGTATAGGTATGCAGTGGGTAATAAGCTACAGTACATGAGGACTATCAAAAGATTAAACCTAATTCATAATTCAAATAATGGAAGCTGCGGTTTAATATTTTGTGTTCCAAAATAGTCATTTAAAATTGACATTAATGTCCCTTGTAAGAGTATATAGGAAAAAACGTAGCCAACTAAATTGTAATAGATCTTTCAGTCAAAGCCAGACTTCACTTCGGCCTTCTCATCGCCTCAGTCAGCACATCCTTGTAAGGACGAGTTTCTTGCCTGGTGAGGACTCGGGATACAAGGAAGCAAGCGAAAGAAGACAGCATCAGACTGCCTCAAAAGTTAAACTCAGAGTTCCTGGCCAAGACGAGTGCTGAGCGCTCAAAACACCCACTGTTCATAACAGCAAACCAATGCAGACAGAGCACACCATTGCTACAATACAAATCACAGCACAGGGACAGACAACAGCTACAGAACAGAAGACATGTCATCACTCATGAAACTTGACAAATCGGAATGGTACACAGTAAAACTCGAGGTACATTTTAAGTTAAATTAACACTCAAGATTTTACAGTAAAGGTTACTTTGAACAATGCTCCACTCGCAACCTGGCCTGATGTATTTGCTGGTCAAATGATATTCTGGCAGTTAAAGACTGCCACTGTGACTGTAATCCATCTCTACAACACAGCCAAACCTCCGCTTAGGTCCATCAAATCTCTGTGCCCTTTACATCTCATCCAGATCTGAGATGTGTAGCAGATGAGCTGAATTAGAAACAAAAACAACACACTATAATCTCATTAGTATCTGGTGGAGTCTCTTCAAATAATCCCACTGAGATAAAGCCGTCCCGCACCAATCGCAACATGCACCATACCAGCTTGCCTTTAACCTCATGAATCCCTGCGTCTCTATCCTGGGAGCGAACATTGGGCGAAAATATCAGATCTACAAGTTTGCAACGTGTTGGTTGGAGAGTTGGTGTCAAGAGAAAAAAGGAGCAGAAGTATAGACCCCTGTGGGACACCAGTCAACAAAATATATAGAGTTAAACAACCACAGCGTACAATCCTGAACTACGTGATCATGGTCCTCAGATACCGCCAGCAATCCGAATTCAATGGTTACAAGCCTACTAGATACCAGGAAACGCATACGTATGATTGGATCGTAAAAAAGATGCATAAATAAATTAAGAATTAAACAGCTTAATTTGAATTTTACGTGAAATGATATACTTCGGCTTAATAATTAAAAGAAAAGGTAAAATTTGTTTAAAATATATATATATATATATACATTAGATTTAAATCATAAACTCTCCCCAACACCAGCTTAGAAAAAAACTGTAGGTACACTGGACACAACCTAATTAATACTTAATAAATATTACTTATGACTTGTTATCAAACACTATGGCCATGATTAACTGCTGCTCCACAGGATCTCTCTCTGGTGTCACACTGTCTTTACACTATAATTCTATAATTACAACCGTGCACATATAGACATGAACAAGACATAAAGCTAATGCTTCACATTAGGGCTGGGCGATGTGCATAAGATCAAATGTCATTTACATTTTTTGTAAATTGCCAAATACCTAGATATTGATATTGTGATCATAATATCGTTTTGTGACAACATAATATTTCTCTAATTTAGGTCTGATGTACCGTGCATGTTAAAATCATGTATACTTTACATTATTTCTGACCATTTATTCTTTATTTATTTACGTTTTGGAAAGAAACAGCTAATTTGACGTTTAGGTGCCCACAAGGTTTAGGTGCCCACTGGACATGTATCCTTTTGACAATTTTCAAACAGACGATATCGATATCATATCCATATACAGTATTGCCCAGCCCTACATCACATGATGTTTGTATGACGGTACTTTGAGGCCTTCCAGAGCTTTACAGCCTGACACGGGCTGAATTGACACGGCACAGTCTCCAAAACTATGAAATTAATTTAATTAAAACAGCAAATCATTGTCAATCATACGTTTACACTACAACAAAAAAATATGTCAGCTCAAGTCAAACGTGGTCTAAATTCTCTGGAAGGTGAAATGTATTCTAGAGCATATCCAGCCCAATTTAGTGACACCTACCAATATGCCAATATGCAATAAGTTTGCTGGTGTGAAGCCTCCAGATTAAACGCAAGCAAGTATAATAATATGACAAAGCATTAAAAGAGAAAAGTAAAAACCAAATGTGCTTCAAGCTTATAACAGAACAAGTAAAAAAATGTAATAAAACTCCTATTAAGATAGGAATATGGGGAGGGGTTAGGGGGGGGGGCGGTCAAATCCTTCTTTTCCCCCTAAAGACAGACTTATGCTGTAACTTAGCTTCCTAGCTTATGATTTGGCTACAAGCAGAAAAGGCTTGTGAATGAATTTCATTTGCATCAGTATTTCTGGTGTTGGGCTGTGCAGTGCTTCATAGCCCGGTTCAAAGTGCAGTCACTATTTTAGCTAGCCCCTCTGCTTGAACTGCTTTATTTACAGAAAAAACATAAAATCTATATCGGAAAATAGGGGCTCCTAATATTATGCAGAATAGATATTGCTGATATATTAATTTCCTAAATAGGTCAGAAGGCAAAAAAAAAGAAAAAGGAAATCAGAGGAATGTACAACAGTTAGGCTAGCACCAAGTTTGTTCTTGTTCACACACACACACACACACACACACACGCACACGCGCATACACGCACGCACACACGCACGCACGCGCGCACACGCACACGCACACATTCAGTCCTGGGTGGGCCCAGTTGGAGAGGTGGTAGCCTGGCCCTGGAGGAGCCGCCCAGGGCGGGCCAGCGCCTGCAGTGAGGGGAGCAGGGCAGACAGGCTTGGGGGCTGGAGAGAGTACAGACCTGCCATACTAACAGAGGCCGGGAGGGGGCAGCCGCCCGCTGCACACACCGACGAGGAGGAGGAGGAGGAAGAGGAGGAGGGGGGTGAGAGTGGGGGGCGGGCGGGGGTGTGGCTGTTGCTAGGAGACCGGAGGATGGAGCGGTGGTGGGTGGGACGTCTCTTCTCTTGACTCTTAGCATCTACACAGAGAGAGGCACACACACACACACACCTGGCTCAGACATGCAGGGGACACACGCACGCATGCACAGGAGCTACCAGTCAAAGCTGCCCTTCACCCCAATATTGATTATTGATATTTATTTAAGATAGGTCAGTGTAGAGACAGAAAACCAAGGGCAGAGTAGCCATTTGGGTATGGCAAGGCGTGGTAGTTGCCATACCTTGGGCCCCCGATATTTGAATATTGGTCAATATACAAATGTTATTGTTTAAAAAACATTTTGTGTTTTTATTTTTAAATAATAACAATTTAAATAATAATTCAGGACAATTCTGCTGTTAACATAATACTAGTCAATACCCGGGGTTTATGCGCATTATGTGCTCTGTTCACTTCGTGTGGGACAAAAACTGATACATTTTCGTCTCCGAAATGCCTATTATATTGAAAGGCAAAATTCTATACAAAGTTTGTTGCAGTGTTGCGTGTTAATGGCATTGATTGAGCACAGCTGGTGAGACAGACAGTTGTTAAGATTGACATTCATAGGCTAGGTGCTGTTCGGAGCTTTAGGATCATGTTGAACTTCAATGTCCCTCTGCAAACTCACGCTGTCATTCAACTATATCATTTTTGTGAGGCAAGTCATCGCCGACCCCCATCGAATGCTGATCCGGACCCCAGGTGTGGAAAACCCAACGTGGAATCGTTGCCACCCACACAACCATGAGACTCAAAGAGTCTCCATTGACTTCGCTGGTCATCAAATTATTGGTTTAGGAATGCGACAAGAACAGAAACAATAATTCAATGCTTCATGGGGTGTGTAATTGATAGAAAAGTATTATTTTTGGGTGAACTACTCCTTTAAAGTGAGTAGTAATCACTTTAACACCCCAGTTGTGATGTTTTTTCTTTTGTTTAATTTTTTACCTATAAGAGGTTTCGGTCACAACTGAATCTTGTGAAACCATCTAGGGTTCCTCAAGACTGGGATTTTTAATGGATCCTAGGCCAAGAATTTAATCAGTTGAACCATGTGAAGCAAGCATGACACTTTTGCAATGAGGCTGTCCGTTTGGCTTTCTGTTTACAGTATATCATCGCTGTTGGGCAGAAAGCTTGTAGGACCGTCCAAGACTGTTACTTTCCAGGAAATGGAAAATAGAACATGTTTTCCAATGGATCCAATATAGGCCTAGTTATCATTTACTTGGTAAAAAGCTCTCAAATAGTCAATACTTTAAATGTTTATAAAACCCACAAACAGACATAACCACTTTCAACCTGGTGTCCCTAATATAGGAGATATTATTATATTAGTTCTCCAGAAAATAGCAGATCTACAAGCACACAAAGCATAACGATGCAAAACATTGTGAGCTTGTAGATCGGCTATTTACATTACTTTTGCAGTAAGTATAAAACAGGCATTAATTTATGGAAAATACAACAATATGTATGTCACTCTGTCTGCAAATGTGTCCAGAAGGTGCTTGGGCTGAAACACATGACCAACATCCCAAATGAAAGGCGATGAGCCACTCATTTCAACTATGCACACATTTTGTTTTTTTAACAGCTGGACTGAGGCCACATTAAAACAAAATTCTAGGGGTACTAGAAAATAATACGGTTATAATTCTACATACTTTTAGGTATTTTGTGTGAGATTAAGGACACCATAACCCTTGGACACGCAGACAACAGCGCGGGGGGCATGCTGAGGTTAGAGGATGTTATGCCTGATTTATACTTTTGTTACGCGCTGTGTCGCATACGAAAATCCGATCCACATGCCAATCATGTGCTGTGAACTTGTAAATCGGCTATTTTCGGTGCTCGACGCGGTGTGCAACTACATATAAGAAATCAGGCTTTAGTGAAGGTGAGGTCATTCGCCCATGTGTTAGTGTGTCCTAAAAATCAAGCGAAAAATAACCAGGCGCTGGACTGCCATTACATCACCACCACAGCAACACAAGTAGCCAATCAGCACACAGAACGGCATCATCGTTAACATATCAATCTAGGTTTGAGCTCGTGTGCAGAGCTTCAACAGCGAAGGCCAACACAAGTAGCCTTCAGCCTCCGTAAACCTTCATGAATAGAGAGAGAGATGAGTCAAAACAAGAGAATGTGAAAGACAGAGGGAGGAGAAGAGGAGGGAAAGCGAAGGGAAGGAGAAGTGACAGAGCAGATTGTCTTACCTCTGACTGGTCCAAGTGTCTTGTTGCCTACGCGGACGCCGGCGTGCGCGCTACTGCTGCTGCTGTGATGGTGGTGGTGTGTGTGCACGTGCGTGCGTGGCGGGGGACAGCCGAATGTGAAGCTGGGAGAGGAGTGGATCTTCGGGGAGGGTGTCTGGCTGCTGCTACTGTGGCTGTTGCAGCGAACGCGACTCAGGGTGTTCTCCGATGCCGAGCCAGACAGAGAGCTGCCCACACACACACACACACACGCAAAATTTGAAAAAGACCCGTATTAGCAATTGCATTATGAGGCTCAAATTGATTTTCAAAAGAGCATTCAACTAAAAAGGCAGAAAGACAAACTGGACTGTCTTTTCTTTTGACAGATTCTAATAACCTGTCCAGCTTTTTCAATAAACAATTAGGATCTGTAAAAAAAAATCACAGCAAATCTCATGTCCAATTTTCAGCTATCGCTGGTGAGTTACAAGGTGTGCAAATTGAAAACAACCTCTTAGGCTACAGTGCCGTTCGTGGTGTGTCTATGTTCTCTGCTGCGGCGAGGTACAGTACAACACTGGACAATGTGGCCACTGTTGCATTTCTGTTTTATGACGTCATGCGCAGTGGTAGTGTAGTAGTTGGAGCTGTGATTGGTCAACCTTTGTAGGAATACATTAAATGAACTCTACTCCGTAACACATAAACTTAAACTGGGTGCTGAAACCTACAAAGAAATACACAATAAACAAAATCCATGACAGCCTTCCCAATACTGGAATTTTAATATTGCACCTACTGTACTACTATCTACTGTACGTCTACAGACAAACCCTGGGCACACCGTGAAAACGAAGCCCAAAACAACAATATTAAAACATGTCAGCAGCACGTGAGTTAAACATGAAGTGTGCATGAAAATGTGCAAACCCACTTGTTGAAGGTCTTTGGCGGCGACGCCTTGCTGCCACTGTGGTGTATCCTGGGAGGGGGCGGGGCGTGTATGTGTGTGCTGAGGCCCTTGGTGTTGCGGACGTGTTTAAGGATCCAGGCTCGGAGATTCGTCAGGGAGCTGTGCTCCGACAGCACGAGCCGAGGCCAGGGGTTGCATTCCACCATGTCCAAGGCTGAGATGGCCACGGCGCGACCCACCTGGAACACACACACACACACACACACACACACACACACACACACACACACACACACCCACACACGTAAACGCACACACATGTATATATTCTTCATTAAAATAATTATTCTTTCAAAATACCGTAAAGATTCAGGACAAACAAAAAATTGTAGATGAAAATTGTTAGATGAGGACAGAAGAGCTAGGGTCATGGGATGGAGTGTGTTATGACCAATAATATACATAGATCATCAAAGCCGCGATGTTATTCTCTATAAAACATGACCTCAAGTTTTCTATTATGTTTATACATTTTGTATACATAATCCGATTTCATAATGTGATTGAAACACTGAGCTATCAAGGTTTAAAAAACTGCTCTGTTTATGCATTGCTAAGCAACTCCTATCTTGTGACATTATGGGAAATGACATATGGCTCTCAACAAATCAGATTGCTTGATCAGAAACAAATGTTCTATCATGCGTGTTAAAAATAAACAGTGTGTGTGTTTCTCCCATTCCGGACACAGAAACTTGTAATTCCCAACACACCCACCTGTTCAAATATTTCGGGGGTGTATTTGGGGGGGAACGAGGGAGGAGGTGGAGGCGTTGCCCGTCCATTGTCATGGCAGGCGGGCGGGATGGTGTTCATTGTTCTTCCTGTGTTGTAGTTACACTCCAATGTATAACTGCGGGGAGGAAGCAAAATGAGAGAGAGAGAGAGAGAGAGATAGAGAAAGAGAAAGAGACAATGTGACAGTGAAATAGAAAGACAAAGGGCGCGTTCGGAAATACACTGACCATCTGCTCCCATTTCAGAGTGCTCTGGATTTGAGCATTCTGATCATTCGTCAGTTCATTTAATTTCTATCAAAGTAGATTCTCGTTAACTAATGTTGCCATTTTCTATCTTTTAAAATGAATTCAAATGAACGTTAATTCATCCCATGTTTACTGTTACTGTAGCATGATTATTACTTGTTTTGTTACAGCTTAATACTGTCTATAGACTTGTTTGGTACTCTCAAGCTGCAACCACTGCATTTTGCAATGACTTCCTCTGCCATTTTTCAGACATTCGGACAACGTAGCTTATCATTGAGCGGTCGGTGTGCACTGAATTTCCGAAAGCTGACACTCCGACCCCTCTGAATTTCTGAATGAACGCAGAGAGAAACTGTCGTTTCTAAAATACTTTTTTGACAGCCATACTGACAGAAATGCATTTTGCTGTGCAATGTTACTTCCTTCAGGGGTTGCACAATGACAGTATACTAATTAAGGCTCTGTCCCATTAGTGCCTTTCCAATGAGCAAACATGCACAATAGCTGCACCCTGACTCTGGCCTGAATGGAAAAAACCTTAGCATTATTGACTGCCGTCAAAAAGGTCTATCTGTTTCCAATTTAGAAAATGGAACCAAAGGGTTAGGATGAAACCAAGACACCCCAACTTTGATTTCATGTATCTGTGTTACATGGGTTCAGGAGACCAGAAGTAGGTTCTAATTCCAATGGAGAAGTGACCATGAACACAGGTTATGACGGATTACTTTGCACCATAGTTAACCAAGTTAACAAGGTAATGCTGGCTTAAAATATATCAACAAGGGATGTAACATTACCTGTTCTCACTTAAAAAATAGCAAATGTTGCATTTATTTTGAAAACATATTGATTTAACTAGATACACGCTATATACATATTATAAAGTGATGCATTTGTTGATTACTAACGACCAAAAATCGCAGTCCTGTCTCTCTACAATACATTCAAATGGCCCACGTTCACGTCTACATGAGTGACATGTCCCCAATATCTTTAAATCAGCAGGTTTGTGCGGAATGTACGGTATGTTGTGGCTCACTTGTTTCTAATTGGCCTGATTAGATTGCCTGTGAACCTTAAAAGCCAGTCAATCAGGCTTCTGTTTTTGCAGCGAGTCTGAGGCCACAGTAAGTGGCAGCCAGAGACACCGGAAAAGTAGTCAATCTCTGAGTAGTCAGTGTCTGTCTTGGAAATGTATGGTTTTTAAGTTTTATTATCAAAACCTGAGGTTCCCTTGTCTGTTTGGTGGTTAATAAATGTCGGTTGGCTTCCAACAGAGACTTGTGTGAGATAAGTCCTTCCAGCTTTAGTCTAAGAAGCCTTTGTCAGCCTTTGTCAACTGCGATCCAATAAATGTAAGAAGAAAAAAAGAAAAACATTTTGGCTTCTGGTCCTCAGCTGTTAATAAACTGAATGTTGTGGGTATTCTGCTGAAGCCTGATAAGAGATGTACAAATTAACTTCATTGGCACAGACCAATTGTTCAGTCTGTAAATAGTTTACAGACTCTTCAAAGTCTTGAAGAATACATTTTAATTGAATTTTCCTCCAGAACTTACTACATTTAACATGGCCTGCCTGAGCCTCTGTGTGCATGTGTGTGTGTCGCATGATCTCTGACCTGTGCAACAGTCCTATGGCCTTGTGAATGGCCACTCGCCCGCTGCCCTCTTTCGACTGGCCGTCCCTCTTGTCCCGGGCATACATGTTCTTCTCCGAGAAGTTACAGCCTTGAAAGTCAAAGTGTGCAGCGTTCACGGCAATCAGCCTCGGGTAGAGCATGTTCTCTACCTGCAATGAAGAGTTCAGGTTAATATTCCACCACCCCTACTGCATTGGAGAAATAATGTGACCATGGATCTTCAACTTTTGGAATTTTGACCTCAATTACATCCAAAAAAACGGAACTTTGAATATTCAGTGGATTTTCTGGGGTCTGGGGTTTTCTGAATAATTAGGCTCAGAAAAGTGCTTCGATTGGCCTGTGGACTTTGTCTATTAATTCTGCCCCCTCGTGCTTTTTCTTGGTATCACTTCAAGGATAACTTATCTAAACAGACAGACAGAGAGAGAGACACACACACACCCACACATTTTATAATAATACTGTAATATCAACTGCTTTTCACCTGTTGGCTTTCGTCAGGAAGGTTGTTTCCGTACATGAAGCAGCCCCGCTTTGAGGCGTGACCGTGTAAGTCCACATAATAGGCCACTCCCCCCTCATGGGGTGGGATAGGCTCCTGCTCTTCCTGTGGGGCCAATAGCTCTACGGTAATCGGGGCCACCGTCTCCGACGAGACCGCCGTATGGTTCCCGTCCCCCTTTCCCATCTCTGTAGCGACCCAGGCATTCTCCGCCATCATTACCATGGGGACTTCCTGGTGGGCGGGGTTTGTGTCCTTCTCCGTGTTCCGTTGGTTCAGGGTGATTTCCAGAGCAGTGAGGGGAGGAGCTTGCGGCTGGTTGGTGGGCTTGGCGCCGAGGGGGATGGTCGGTGTTAGTGTGGGGCTGTTGGGGTGTGCATTAGAGTGCATGTTCTGCAGGCGGTTGCCAGTGTGGTGGTACAGCAGCAGTGCTTTGGCTGCATAAATTGAAGGGTGCAGTTCAGGGCTGGGGTTCAGATACTGTCTGTTCAGGTTCACACCCCTGGAATCAGTCCTGCACAGGGAACATAGAGACTAAAGTTTGTTTTTGGAAACATTTGAGGCAGAAAATAAGCAATGCAGTAACAGAATCTTGATTCATATTTGATCAGCACTGCCTAGGTTGATAGTTTGATCTGCAAAGTCAAATACAGCGGTTGGTCCGTCAACTCGAGGTGCCGTATCCGGCATGCACCGCACGGCCGGATCTCCTGCTCTCTGTAGAACATGAGTTGGATATGTCGACTTGACAGTCCGCGGAACCAGTGTGTCTGCATCTTTAGGGTGGGATAACAGCAGCAGAAGCACCACTGCATACTTCTGCATTATTTGTATGGCTTCAGGGTGCATGGCTTCAAAACCTTTGTAGGGCCACTGGTCATAGGTTATAAAGCCATGCATAATAATGCACATAATGCATGTTTGACTTTGAACTTGGTCCAACTTAAAGAATGCAACCTACCCTGTTAAATGCAGAACTAATGGAAACACATTTTGTTGACCACCACAGACAGACAACAAATTGCACAGAAACTAACAAAGAAAACACACATCACAACAAACATGATATGACATCTAAACAATGTCACCTTGTAAGAGAATATTAATATTGTTGCGAGTGCAGTGTGTGCGTGACCGTGTTGCCTGTGTGCATGTGCGTCATACCTGTAGTGGCCACGGATCACCCCATCTGGATTTAGCATGGGAATGAGCTTGAAGACGAATATGTTACGGAGTGCATGAGCCCGTGGGTCATCCCTTCTCAGGATGAAGCTGAGAAAACCATTGAAGACGAACGAGGAGGGAGTCTCCCCAGGGTGCACACGACTGCTGAGGAAAAACACCTGCGCAACACACACACACACACACACACACACACACACACACACACACACACACACACACACACACACACACACACACACACACACACACACACACACACACACACACACACACACACACACACACACACACACACACACACACACAGTCAGCTTCACTGTTACTATCAATCGTCATCCTAAAGAGGACGTCAAAATTAACGACGGTGTTGCTCTCTGAAAATACATATTTCTGCTGTACTGCCATGCAGCAAAGTATAAATCAGGCTTGCATTTACCCTCAGATTTTTTGGGGGGCTTTTATGCCTATATGGATAGGAAAGTAGGCTGACAGGAAATGGGGAGAGAGTTCGGGAGTGACATGCAGCAAAGGCCGCCGGGATCGGGACTTGAACCCGCGACACACTGTCAGGCTACATTGAGCCTAGGTGCGTGGACCTCTACGCCAGCGGCCCAGGCCAGAATGTTTTTTTTTTTTACCCGTTTTCCAGGGAATCGGTGCGGCCGCGGGGTGCTGTTGTCGGGAAACAGATTGGGCAGGCGGGGCTCCCTCTCTTCCCGCATCCCGCTACAGTTGGTCACAGTCAGCAGGTCCACCCTGTTACCGTCCAGAGAGTGGCACAGCAACTCCCTGTGGTAATATACGCTCTCTGGTGCACTGCTGCGAGGGAGGGAGAGCCAGGGGCGAATTAGGAAGGAAGGAAGGGGATAAACAAGAATATGAAAGAAAGAATGGGAAGGGATAAACGAGAGTAAAAGAAAGAAAGGGATAAATGAGAGAACGACTGAACAAACGAAAGCAACAGAGACGGCCGTCCAAAGCCAATGTTTTATAAGCGTTGAGCACCGTGCGTTAACGCGAGTCCTGTTCTACCTGTTGGGGCTGAGCTGGGCGCCACTGGAGTAGCTCTGGTCCAGACGTCCCAGCAGCTCCTGGTTCTCGCCGTAGGAGAACGGATAGCAGAAGGAGAAGTAGGTGGTCGCCCCACGCACCTCCAACACCCGGTGGGTGAACGACAGGATGAACTGGTTGTCCACCATCTGGTTGACATGAGAAGACATGATAATAAAAAAAAAAAATAAACACACCGTCCACATATTCAGTATTGCAGCACCCTGGTGGCTAACTGGAGTATGCACTGAAAACATATTTGCAAGGTTCTGGGTTCGAGTCCAGGTCAAGACATGTGTCAAGATCAGTAATGAAAAATCTCCACAAATCTCTCAAATTGTGTTTTCCAGCAGGTTATGTGGCCTTTTAGGTGTGTGTTTGCAATAACAAGTAGAGGCAAATGTGATTGTGGCAGTGGGGCATGACCAGTTGGTCACAGCGGTAAAATGAGTTCATGGGTGGATGTGGGTGCGAGTTTGTACCTCAAAAGTGGGTCTGTCTCGGACCCTTTCCCAGCGTGTTTTTCCAGGTAGTGTGCGTACCAGTGGCGCCATGCCCTGGCTGTACAGTTTACTCTGCTTGTTCATGTTCATCACATTGATCTTTAGCACCTTCCCCGGCATGGCACCGCGCACGCTGAAGTAAAACCATGACCTGGCATGCAAAGACACATCATATGAATCATGGAAAGCAACAGAGTAAATAATGGAGCTCCAACAACAGGCTAGGTGCAGTGACCATACAGTACACAAACATGTCTCTTGATATGCACTGTTTTTGGGCCCAAAATGAATGACATCAAATCATAACTGGCAGAGAAGTTAAATGGCAAAGCATTGTACCTCACAATATTAGATTGGATTAGATTTGATTCAACTCTATTGATCCCTGTCAAGGAAATTCAAGCATTACAGTAGACAAGAAATGCGAAAAGTATCAGTCACTCATACATATGAATTTATGTACGGTCTATCAAAAAGCAAGCGATCTCTCTGTCCAAGGTATTGCCGCTACATACATTGACACATCGTACACTGGAACTGAGGTAGATCAAAGACTATGTCATTACTTTGAGCTTGGTGAAAGAAATAGAAATTTAAACCCACTTCTTCGTTCTATGACAATTTATGAAAAACACTCTTTGACAATGTACCAAAGTATGTAGGTATGTCACAAGAGCCCCAGGATGGTGATATATTTCAATGGAAATTTGATAACCACATATTTGCAATATCCAACTTTACACAGGCCTGGAACAAGGAAACACTGTTCTCTTGCTCACTCTCCATCTGTTTAATCCGTTTTAATTGTTCATTTCATTATTTGTCATTTGTATCCTTTATTAGTTTTGTGTCAATGTGATGGCACAAGAAAAAATGCGTTCTTTAAAATGTGGCTGAATAATCCCATTAGTGATGGGTCAGGTTAGAGCGACCAGACAGACACGAACATAAATCATTAATACAGGTCAAAGGCTTTTGATTAATGAACCTCAGGGAGTTACCTGTTTCCATTCTCGTGTTCCGTCCCAGCACAATCGGGCCTTGTCCACACGTTGAAATCGTAGTCGGGGACGTTCCCGACAGAGGGCGTGTCTGCAGTAGGGGAGCAGTTGCCCCGCTCCACCTTCTCCACGCGGGCCAGGTTCCCTGAATCAAAGTTGGAGCTGAACACCACATTGCCGAAGCGTGCCTCCATGCTTCCAAGTCTCTTCGTCCCCCTCAGGTCCTTAACTAAATGCCAGCCTGGGGTCGGACACAGACTGCCTGTCAAGAATCAAGAACCAATTAGATTTGTCACTACTCACTACTACAACAAGTTCTTTCCTAGTTGGAGCCGAACTGGTCAATGTCTTAAAGGTCTAGTCTTGCAGATAGTCTCAGTGGAATCTATATTGATGCTTTGTGTCATAGAAGTAGTTGAAGTAGTCTCTGGGTATCACCGATGGATCTGATCTAAATCCGAGATTCCCTTGCCTTTTATATTGTTGTTTACGGTCAGGGATGCATTGGTCGTGGGACATTAAAATAGAGTCCCACCATTAACAAAATCACCAATAACTGTACGGTGCTTGTGTCATCCGGGTGATGTCTCTATGAGTCAGTCATATCCATATATGGAGTCCCAATGTCGGTCATGCCCAAAAAATAGAGTATATGATGTCAGGCTTGGATGTTTCGGTTAGCTCCATATGGAGTTCCAGGTGGAAGTCTATGATGTCAGACTCAGGTATGTCAGTATCACCATATATGGAGTTCCAGGAGGCAGTCTATGATGTCAGACTTGGATAGGTCAGTTATCTCCATATGGGGATGTCATACTTGAATAGGTCAGTTATCTCCATATATGCCATATGGGGTTCCAGGCCTCCTGAGCACGGTCTAACTCGCCGTGGTATCCGTTACGATTAAGGCTGGCAAGTATGATATGAAATTCTTCTTTACAATATGTATTTGTGTTTTTGTTTTCTTGTAGGGGTGGGATTGTTATCTGACATTGCTAAAGACGTGATTGTATTCTCTTTTAATTTGAAAATGTAAAACAAAAAACTGTGCAACACAGAAACAAACACACAACACTGACACACAAATCCTAAAGCGGTAACTGTATTACATAGACATTACATGCACATTGATACACACAGCCTACAGATGCATTCATAAACATCTTACCATCTTGCTCTCACATACAGTACACACAACAGTCAAGCATCTCCACCCACGCACCCATGATACTGATGATGATTACTGCCTTTGTAAAAACTATCACCACTTGATTGATCAACACTGCTGGTACCTGCAGAACTTGTTCTTGCAGGTAGACAGACATTCTGTGCACCGAATAGAACGAATACGTTCTAACATTGAGACCACAGACAGTGTCACACACGGCACACCACAACCTGATGTCAGAAGAACCTCGCACTGGTTCGACTTTCGTGATCACTGATCTTAAATGGCAAACAAAAAGCATCTAACGTTACCCTGGCAACCCACCACAAATTAGAATGGATCAACCGATTCTAAAGGGTCACACAAGATGGTTGTCATGTTACAGAAAGACGACACTGCTATCAATGTCATAATAATAACCATTAACCTAAATATCATGTTCGCACCGTAGAGTCCACGGTGTTAATGTATCCATTTTGATGCACTCTCAGATTCAGAGCTAAATTAGCAGCCAGGATGATACATTGTTGCAACCTTTTTTGCTGCAGCTAGCTGACAAACTGTGATGTTCAAAACAGCACGACGGAATATCAATATTTTTGTCTGCAGTCTCTTCTATATAATCTGTGTTCATTTTTGAAAACACCTACTGTACATCTGGTCGGTCTTACTGTTTAGATTGGATCGATGTCCATCTTTCGTATTGTTTGTTTTCAGATCCGTCCTTCTTCACGACCATCAAACCAAACCAGACCAGTGTTGCCAGATTGCGCGAGACAAACAAGCAAACAGGTCTATGAAAACAAGGCCAAAAGAAGCAACTGTAAATCTACTACATCAGCTATTTGAAAATAGCAGATCTACAAGCTCAGGTTGTGAGCTTGTAGATCTGCTATTTTCAACAACAAAAAAGTTGGAATATTTGAATAGATTTTTTAAACATTCTAACAACACAAATCTGGTACGGGGGTCCCTGGCATAAAACATTTTCAGATGGTTGACAAAATTATAGGCTTCATATTAATTTGGGGGTCCATGACATGAAAATGTTTGAGAACCAACATTTAGGAAGGAAGCCCAAATAAGCAACTACACTTTAGAAACAAGCCCAAAAAACGAAACCGGTCGGCAACCAATATTTACAAGCAACTTAACAGAAGAATAAGCAATAAGTCGCTTATAATAAGCCGCTTATAACAAGCGGACATGGCAACACTAAACTAGACCAGCAGGCTCTTTAAAAAACCCAAACAAACCCACTTAGCAGCGGAGTGACGTCAACTCCGTCGCCTACTCATTGGCTCCCAACACGCGTTACACCAAAATTGACGACCCATCGATTTCTGTGACTCCAGCCATATCTCAGATGAATGGGAGAAATTGTTATTTTAGGCAGTGTTGGAAAAAGTAACTAGTTACTAAAGTTTTCAAATAATTGTAGTGGAGTAAAAGTATAATATTATACTTAATATAAGTACAATATCAATATGAGATGTAGTGGAGTAGAAGTAAACGTACAGAAAATTGGAAAGTAAAGTAAAAATATCCCAAAACTGTACTTAAATACAGTACTTGAGTAAATGTAATTAGTTACTTTACACCACTGGTATTTATGACGGAAGTTATTACTGAGGTATTACTGAGGTGTAGCAATTATTTGATTGGCCTATGTGAAAATGTTCAACCTTTTTCTAACTCGACCCGACGACCATATGACTGAAAATTCAGATCACAACATAACATGGGTAACATAAGTTAACCAAACAGTTTAGTTAGAAGATTGTTCAATGTTTGATTTTAGTAAAACAACCTTCACAATCACACAACACCAGCAACTGCTATAAGAGTCACGACATTCGAATTTCAACTAGGTCACCAATGTCGGCACAACATCACGACGTGCTGGGTCACGTGACCGCGGAACGTCGCCTCCAACAGGCCGAGCTCGAGTTGGCAACGCGCGCCATGTTTCAGTGTGTGGGAAACAAAAGGTTCGAATCCCGCGCTCCAGCCGCCGTCTGCTGATAAGAGAGTCCGTCGTGGTGTTAGAATAAAAACACAAAATAAAAACAAACAAAACTCATGTGGTTGAGAGGAGCGAGGCGGCAGAGGAGGACGAGAATGATAAGAAATTATTGGAGTGGTTGATATTTGGCCGCCATGCCCTTGTGAGTAACCTTTTTGTTGTGCTTTTTCCCCCCCAGGTTTTTTGTGTTGGAGGGGATTGGACGCGCGTCGAAAATAGCAGATCTAAAAGCTCACTACAGGTCTCTTCCGCGACGTATTATGAGCTTATAGATCTGCTATTTTCGTACGAGAGGCCCCGGTGCCGCCCCCCCCCCTCGATATATTTTAACTCTATGGTCCCCCCCTCCTCCTCTCCACCGCCCCGGGGCCTCTTTTACGACGCGCGCGCGCCGAAAATAGCAGATCTAAAAGCTCACAACACGTCGTGTTGCGACGTGTTGTGAGCTTTTAGATCTGCCATTTTCGGCACGCGCTACCCCCCCCTCGCCGTACGAAGAAGTATATTTACCACCAGCCAGTCAAAGGCCTTAAATGGCTAATTGATAGCATGTCGGCTCGAGAAAAAATGACTTAATTTCAACAGAAAATCGGGTCGTTTTAACACTTTTTTTTTGTTTGGAGTGTGTAGTTAACAAAAAAAAAAGGTTTTATCTGGCGATAACGCCATTTTGCTCGAGCGTGTCGCTCCTAAATAATATCTTCTGTTAGCATGCCATGTTTTTCTTTAGCCAACTGGTGCTAATGTAGCTAACAGACAGAGTATAGTGAAACCAAAACAAAGCAGAGAGAAGCTCCCCTCTCCTCTCCTCCTCTTATCCCCACTGACACCCAGTCATATGTGTTCTAGTTATAGCTCAGATAAAAAGCACTTTAGCTCCACAAGCTAATAAAAAAATATAAATGTTGGCAGTTTTGTACACCCTGAAGTTATGTCAGTTGTAACTCTAGCCTGCTGTCCTTGGATGACAGCTATGCATTGCTGCTGGTGGTTAACACGCAACACGCAGGCCTTGCATTGCAACTGTTCTGTGCATCATTTTGAAGGTATTAATCGTATTAAAAAGACAACCTGGCGTGTATAACACACATATATAATTGCGTGTGACTTTAAAAGGCCCTGTGTGACTTTAATATAACATTGTAAAAGTCTGGTGACGCGAGGTTAAACACATTCTTGTGTGGGATGACCTGAAGCCACCCCTCGATGACTGTTGGCATCAAGTCAAAAATCTGGTATCTTTCATTACTGTCAAGCGCCGTGTGTTAAATTGCTGGAACAGAACACTAGCAATAATATGGCTTATAATTATAAATGATGGATAAATACATTTGTGACGTCACATTTGAATATCAAAATATCGCTTACAGTGATATTTGTTTTGTTAAATAAAAGAAGTGTAACATACATAGCTCTATATTTCTATTCTCATAGTAATAATTCGTGTTAGTTCAGTAACAGGGGTCTCCCTGTCTCCAGCTCTGTAGTGAACAGAAATACATTTTCAGATTGGGATACTAATTTGATCCATTCAGGGGAGAGAACTCCACCTACAGGATAAACAAGTGAAATTTGAAATCCTTAAACAAACAAATGAGCAGACAAAATTGGAACTGAAACACTATGAAATTGAAGCTGAAAATGTGGTTCTCTCTCCTGTTTGGATAAAACTGGTGTCCCACCTGAACATTTATTTTCTGTTTACTAAAGTGCTGGAGGGATTGGGGAAGCCTGAACAAACACTCTGTAGCAATGATTATCAGATTACATAAAGCTTTAACCTTTTTTAACAAAAAACATTTCGTTTTTATGGGTGGAAAACACTTAAGGCACCTTCTTAAATATAGCAGGTTCCTTTTATAATAAATATGTGTAGACAAAAAAAAATGTCCAATTACAGTTTGTAACTCAGCTCCGTTTTACTAGGAATAGAGGGTGTAATAAACTCTGAATGCATGAAAAGATAGTGCACGCACAATCCACTCTGAATTCCCAGGTGCAGGACAAACAGCAATTCAACTAAAATAAATTCCGGACACCAGTAGAGAAAGCTCTGCTTATTTATTAATTGCTGTCTTTTTTTCCTCTTCTTTTTAATCAACTCTGAACCCTTTCCAGTCCAATCACCAGCCAGGCTCCTGCAGCTCAGCAAACTCCCAAGCACTTCGGGATCACGTCTCCCATTAGCTTGGCTCTGCCCAAGGAGTTGGATCTGGTCTTGACCCAGAAACTGACAGAGACCCTAAAGCCATACGGGGTGTTTGAAGAGGAGCTTGAACTGCAGCGCAGGTGAGTTGCACTGTTTTTTGCGTGTTTCCAATCCAATCCATAAATGTGGTTACATAGTCAAGTAACATCCAGACAATGTTTTATGCCTGGTGGCAGTTAGTGTACAGACCCTGTGCTCCTAGTGACCTACTCTTGGTTTCTGTCTCTCTTCACTGATCTATCTGAAATAAAGCATACAGCTATATTCACAGAAACACTATCCACCTTTTATGAAGAAAAGAATGCTGTCTAGTGCATCTTTAATGCTGAAAAAAACTAAAGCGGGATGGTCGCGCAAGTCATTGACTGAAACAGACTTCAATATAACTGGAACTTGCCAATTATTAAAAACAAAGTTTTAAACTCATAAGTGTAGATGTGGAAGTAATCAAGGTTGAGCAACTTTATGGCATACTTATCCCCTAAATGTATCGATATTTATATACAAGCTTTCAAAGACGAGCACCGAGGTGCTCACCCAAAACATTAGTAAATACAAATCTCTGGTCTAACGTAGGGCCATTTTATAAGAACACTACTTGAAGTGATACACTAAGGATTTGATTAACCAGCTCTTTGAGTATAAAATGGTAATAAATCTGGAGGTAAAATGTAATAGTTTATGCATGTCATGGACTAGCGGTTACATGGCAAAATAAGGGAGTCCACAGCTCCACACATGATTCAAACATTTTAACTTACATTTATTTGAGTAAAATTCAAGAAATAAGGCAATAACCAAAAGGAAAGGAATGAGGTGTGAATAAGGTCAGTAGCCAGTCATGTATGCTGTGTGTGAATGTGTGGAATGTGCTGTGCGAGTGTTGTGTAAAAAGGTACAAAACTAAACAAAAGGGTTAGGCCCACTCAGGCCAGGTGGCAGCCCAGACCGGACCTGTGTCTGGACAGGAAATGGAGAGAATAAGTCAATGAGAGATCCTTATCTACTCCCCCAAACCCATAACCCCAGGTGTACTCCGTTCGTCCGGCGGCCTGCTCCACTCTGGCAATCACTAGCCTGGGATCAATAACATTTTCCGGTTTCTGATCCGGTCAGGGTGGAAATAAGTAAATAACTTTACGTCATCAGGTGGCCGGAACCAACGACCGAAACCACTGGCGCCGTGCACCTCCAAAATGATTCCCCTAGTTAAAACTTGTTTAGTTTGGTATAATCGTTTTGTTTATTTTGGTATAATAATCGTATGTCCTATGGTATGTCCATCTTTAATTCTAACTCGTAGCGCGACTAGCGAGACTAAACTAATTGATTCGCATTATGTGGGGAACAAAAACAATGTGACGCCTCCGCGGTGGAAAGGCTGGTGACACGAGGTTAGGCAATCACCAAGGCTGCCTGAATATTCAAATTGTAGGGCTGCAAAAATGCCCTTCTCTCCTCTGTGTCTGTTTCAGATGAAAAAGGCAACACTGACTAATGAATGTATCCCACGATTTTGTAACCCTTATTTTTCACCCGGTGCCAATTTTCTAAGTGATCCTGGGCACTACACTCCCCTCACCAGCCTAGGGACTAGGGAGGCCAGGGCCCAGGGCCGAGCTCATGCCTCCTTCAATGCATGAGAGCCAACTGACCTTCTTGTCACCTGACAGGGGAGAAATTGCTTTCTTAACCTGTACTTTTTATTTACAGAATTCTCGTGTTGGGCAAATTAAATACACTGGTTAAAGAATGGATTACAGAGATCAGCGAACTAAAGGTAGGGTGTCTGTATTCATTTTCTGAGATGACAAAAAAAATGAAAATGAGTGCATTTAGTGAAACTGAAAATATTGGTCTGGTATAAAGTCTGGCCAGTAAATATTGTATCTTGTCGTTTAAATGATTATATATGACTTAAATTGTCTTTCTATCTTTAGAACCTACCTGCATCAATGATAGAAACTGTTGGAGGCAAGATCTTCACATTTGGGTCCTATCGCTTAGGGGTACACACAAAAGGTAATCGCTTTCTTATTTTGCCTGAAAAACACCATATGTTATGTTTTTTACTGGTCAATCAGTTTTTAACGACTACAAGACAATGCAGGAATCGAGCTGGGTTCCACTGGGAAAATAATGACCCGTTCTAGTTAATGAAATCCACAAGGAAAAAGGGGGCATATTTGCAAGTCGCACTGGTTCTAAATATCAACATTGGAAAAATGCCAGAAGATATTGCCCACCCCTAGCAGCAAGCATGACTCTTTCAGTAGTGCATTGTTGCTGCAGAATGAATACAGTGGTGTTGTTGTTTGAGAACCTATCTGGGTATTTCTGTATCTCTACATTATGTACACAGTACTGCATCTCTGTCCTGTTTCTCCTGGCAGGTGCTGATATTGATGCCCTCTGTGTAGCACCTCGACATGTAGAGAGAACTGACTTCTTCACGTCTTTTTATGAGAAGCTGAAAGAACAAGAGGAGGTCAAGGACCTACGGGTGTGTAGCATAATTTATTCTTTGGCGTCGCTGTCCAAAAGGCTTTTTTATTGTTTGGTGTAGGCTGACATTATATTTCTCCCCTAGGCTGTAGAAGAGGCTTTTGTCCCTGTCATCAAGCTATCATTTGATGGAATTGAGGTATGTTTTGAAGGGGAGAGAATTCAGTGAACGCTGAAAGGCTATTTGTTTCTACAGTATGTCTTTAACTTGGGGTTCTTGTGAAAATATATCATGTCAATTTATATGTTTTTATAGACTTCTGTACCCATTTGTTTTTATAGATTGACATACTGTTTGCCCGGTTAGCTTTGCAAACCATTCCAGAGAATCTGGATCTCAGAGATGATGGACTACTGAAGAACTTGGACATCAGGTGTATAAGAAGTCTCAATGGTAAATGCTGCCAACTGCTGCCAGTACAAAAGCTATTAAACTGAGATCTGAAGTCTTTAGCAGTTGGTGATGATTTATGCAGGAGAAAGAAAGTTAGTTTGTACTTTTAGTTTCCTATTTCTTTGTGCTTAAGCATGATAATGAAAGCTGTTTTGTTTCTTTATTTTCATAGGCTGCAGAGTTACGGATGAGATTCTCCACATGGTGCCCAATATAGAGAACTTCAGGCTCACTCTGAGAACCATCAAACTGTGGGCTAAACGTTAGTTGAATCTGTTCATAAAGTAGGCTAAATGGTGTACATACAGAGCATTCTTTCCTTTCTTTGGAAGGATGACCTGTGTTGGTCTTCACTCACAACAGGATTAGTTGGAGCAAAAAGAAACTTGCCTGTCATTGCATTTTTTTAACCAAGTAAACAGTGGGTCATGTTGCCATGGTGACTTTGTTTGGTTTGCCTACATAGCGTACTTGGCAACCACAGCCCAGTCACATTTGTTTTCCAGCAGGTAAACAAAAGCCTTGCCTGTTTTGTCGATGGCATGGCTGTTTTTTTTTTTTGTTGTCTGGCATGCATTGCCACTCCTCAATTTGGAATCCCCAATTGCTATTTGCAAGCATGACATTGTATAAAAAATATAGTAGTTAAAATGTTGCAGGTGTAGTACATTCAAACCTTTTATAATATGCAGTTAGTGGCTTAGCATAAGTTATTGGATTCCATACCATTTCTAAGTGCCATTCGATTGAATGTTGTGTTGCCTTTTCCTCCTGTCCAGGCCATAACATTTACTCCAACATCTTGGGCTTCCTGGGTGGTGTGTCCTGGGCCATGCTGGTAGCCAGGACTTGCCAGCTCTACCCCAATGCTGTGGCCTCTACCCTGGTGCACAAATTCTTCCTGGTCTTTTCAAAGTGGTGAGTTGCCCTGATAGCATTGGTGTCCATTATAAAGAACTCTGTTCTGGCTCACAGAGCTGTCCTGTGACAGATTAGTTTTGCTAAGGATTAAATGAAGAGAGATGCGTGTTGGTGAACACTCAGAAAGTTGACCTGCTTTCTGTGTTGCAGGGAATGGCCAAACCCTGTTCTGTTAAAGCAACCAGAGGACTGCAACCTCAACCTTCCAGTTTGGGACCCCAGGGTAATTATAAACCGAACTGTACCTGTAACCTGAATAGAGATTATTCCATCTTTATGCATTATTTTACTAGACTACAGCTGCACAGTGCCACACTTCAAATACATTATAGTAATTGTTCATTACTGGCTAGCTGATTGCCTTTGTTCTTATTACTATGGAAAATGCTTACAAGTCTTCAAGCGAACATTCCTCAGTAAGGGTTAGAAATCTTAACGGTTAAAAAGCTATGTATCTTTGCAATTCCCTTTTTAAAGCAATAGTGCACTTTGGTAGAGGTCTGAGTTGTGCAGTTTAACTTGTCATGATGATATAACTAACTAGTCCAATTGGTGAAATATATTGCTCCATTGCGTATTTGATTAGACTAATCCAAAAGTCACTCTTTTTGTACATAAACGAATGCAAACAAAGCTGGTTCTGACAATATATAACATTACAAAATCCAGTACGGCATTTGTTTTAAAGAAAATTCTAAACTTTCTGTTGAATTTACTATTTGAAGATCTGGATCTGAGGTTCCAGTTCGGTTCTTCTTCCATCTTCCACACAAAAAGTAAAAAAAAAATATATATATATTAGCATTATTTTAGTATACCACTACTTCCGGTTTGTTGTGATGGGCAATAATTTGATTATTTTATTGGTGATTAATTAATTAATTGGTGATCGGAAAATACACAATAGAGAAGATACCACATTTAATTCAGATTTTCTACTGTATACCTATGGCCAACTTCAGTAGAATAGAGTTAAGCATTGATAAACAGTCCATTGATTGGTGTAGCTAGTGCTACTGTTGAACCTGTTTGGAGCTTTCAATTGAATTACTGATGTAATATAATATCTGATTTCCCTGTAGCACTCTTAAAAACTCAATATTACATTGAGTGTGATTTGGGATTTAGTTTTTACTCATGACCATGATTCTGTCTTGTAATGTTTTATTAACTTGACTATAAATGTGACCTACTCTCTACTTAAATCGGCTGTAAGAAAATGGCCAAATGGTTGACTATTTGACAAAAAAAACATTTTTGATTACGGTACTTAAAATAATGATCTGAACATTCATTGAATCTGAGCATTCATATCTGTGTTCATGAGCTTTCCATCACCAAAGATTTGTGATCGATTTTAATGGAAAATTCCACCCTTGGAGACCCTCAACTTCTTTCTGTTTCCAGTAGTGTTTTTCTATGTTTCCTAGAATTCCATTCAACAAATGATTTTGATATACTAATTTTGGAAATATTTCGAGTAATCTTTTCTGTCAATGACCTCTCCAGGGCTCCGTACCTTTCTAAGATTGTAAATCTAAGTTCACTGCCTGTGAATGGACTGTTGTGCCAGTGGTATTCACTGAAAAGGGTTTCTCGTCCTTGACATCTGCCAAAGCACTCTGCCAAGGCACTGTAAAACAGTCAGAAACATCTTGAACAGAATAATTTCAGAACATCTTTTGTCTTTCCCATGCAAACCTTGAAACCTTTCATTGCCTATGTTGTCTCAGGTTACTCCAAGTGACCGTTATCACCTGATGCCCATCATCACCCCAGCGTACCCCCAGCAGAACTCCACCTACAACGTGTCTGCCTCCACCCGAGCCGTCATGGTGGACGAGTTCAAACAGGGTCTGTTGTCATTCATCTGATAGCCATCAAAGATGCATTGGAGCCAGTTACATTTACAATTAAAATGTTTGACAAAAATCTTGAATTTAATATATCACTACTTCTGGTTTGTTTTGATTGAATGATGTACTTTATTTAGTAAGACATGAGAATAACAGTACATGGAAGTACAAATTCACAATTACAAGGTCTACTAAACTGGAAGACTCATTAAGCACTGAGCTTATGAGTCATACAATCAGTTTACAGGTTACTGGTATGAAGAGTGAAAAATATGTTCAAGAGAAGAAAAAGAAAGGGGGGAGGGGTATGGGGGTAGGTTAGGACTTGGACAGGGGCCATTTTCGAATTGCAGCCTCCTGAAGGTGTATCTAGCCTCCTGAAGGTGTATCTTTAGGGCAGTTGCTATGGGAAACAATGTATTAATTATTTGTATTATTTATTAATTAATTAATAGTTCATTGGTGATTAAACATGTCATTGAGCTGTAGTTTTGAATGAATTGTCAGGGTTCTTAAATGTCCTGGATACAAATTTGAAAAATAGCCACATTTCCAAAATAATTTGAATGATCTGGAAAGTATGATGATCTTTCTATTTTCATTATATTCTGTAGTTATATTTTCATTCTATTCTTTAGTCCACTGACTATAAAAAAAGGCAAAAAAAAGAACAAACATAGTAAACATATCCACCCCTTAAACTGTTATGTGTGATGCTCTTATGCTGAATACACAGTCTGATTTGTCATGGTAACTGAAATGTGAGTCTGTGAACGTTTTTTTTCTCAATGCATCTTCAGTTTGCCACTTTCTTTCAACTTTTAGCACTATATAAACCATCCTTCCAATTTTTAGCACTATATAAACCATCCAAAACATAGGTCTACAACTAATGATCATTTTGCTAATCAATTCTGTTTATTATTTGTTATTGTGGTACAATAGTACAAAGTACAATTGTGTTGTAAATGGTCATCACAAGTTATTTGAAGGCATATTGAAATTGCTTTATACGTTTACCCAGCAGTCAGAAACAGAACTTTTCATTTATTATGCAAAAAATACAAATCTGATATAATTTATTTCTAAAATAAATGACACACTGTCCACAGTAATATGTAACAAATACAAGCATTCCTATGTTTGGTTAATTGCCAGGTTAATGGTTAATGGCATATATTCTATGTATTACTAAAATGTTATTAAATATTTTGATATTAGTCAAAATAGTATGTGTTAACTTACAATACACTATTATAAGTCAAATATGAACATATGATATTGATGACTTAATGTTGATATACTGTAGGTGTGAGTCACATAATGTCCTGAAAAAGTATTTCTTGCAAAGAGTGGACTGGGATGTTATCCAAGCATGACCCACATTAACACTGACCTTTTAATAATATTTATCTTCTTCCTTTACAGGTCTTGCCATCACCGATGAAATATTGCAGAATAAAGCAGAGTGGTCCAAACTATTTGAAGCACCAAACTTCTTTCAGAAATACAAGTATGTATTAAACTGCCTATCCTGTTGGACACACGTGGTGAGATTCAAATATTTCAATAAAGATTACCATTTGCACAACTCACACACATGCACAATACTTTTTTAGGATATGTGAAGTTTGCTCCCAGTTTTTATGGTTTCCACGTATTCAATTTGAAGTTTTGAATAAAAGTCTTTATGATAAGACTCCTAAGCACCTTCTTTGATTCTCAAAGGATCATTAAAGCTCATATTAAAATGTTAACTCGAAACACTACCTGAAGCCCTTTATCACTCAAATACTGTCCCTTCAATGTAAGCACAACTTCTATATTTTATGTCTTTTTTGTTATTTTTCTTGATAAAAAGGTAGGTACTCGCTTGTAAGGATTAAGCATTCCCTGGTTTTCCCCTGTGCCTTATTATCTTGTACTCAATTCAAAATAAAATGATTTAGATCACAAATTGCACAATGTATTTCTTGGTAGTCTTGATTTTATAGACTTGTTTTATTTTTGATAATGGTATTTAGCAATTTCCAATTAGATTTCATAAATCAAAACCTGAATTTATGGGGTAAATGTGTCTCACAGCGAGCCATCTCAGTCGAGCAGTTGTGAATTCTGTATGTTGTTTTTTTTGGGCCAAATCTAATTGCAAATTGAGCATGTGTTCTCCCTAACTTAAAGGGACAGTTTGTTTTTGGGGGTGCGGAAAAGTTATTTTTCCTACCTTAGCCAGTGTTAGACAAACCCATGGGTGCCTTTTTATGTCTGTACGTGCAGTTTGAAGGTATTTTGAACAATGTGTATGTTTGAGACTAGTTTAACTAAATTCGTGGATGTCCAGGGATCAAATTGTAGCTACTCTCAAGTTGGGAAATAAATCTCAAAAGCTGAGGATTTAATACTCACTTGTTAAGCCTAGCATCAACAATGTATTTACTTTTCAAACTTAATAACAGTATACATTGTATAATGTTAGACCAGCTGTCCATATTTTTGTTTCATCTAAGAAATGAGTTCAACTAGGCTAAGATCACTGTTCAATACACTGTACCTTTAAAACTGCACTTGGAGACAAAAAAAGGCACCCATGAATTGCCCGTCTCTGGCTAAACTAGGAAAAATGGCAGCATTCTCTAAAAAACAAATCTAATTTGGATGTACAACATTGTACCATGTCAGCTTAACCACTAATTGGGGCTCTCTTGTGGCTCTGGTTTTTACACATTTAACCACTGGTAACTGAGATTATAGATTGAACCCTGTTCAATGAACCAAAGTGCAAGGCCTGTACTGCACTGCCTTGTGTCACTCAGGTTTTTTCCCCTAAGTTTTGATGCCTGTCCAAAGTGAACAATGACATTAAATGGCATGTGCAGATACCATAGAAGAACTTACTGCCTTAAGCAAACCCTGGCAGAACATTCTGAAATACTACGGGCGCCAACTGTAGCTCCCGCCTTCCTTGAAGCGGCCCGGCCAGAGAGGAAATGACACATGGAGTGGTCTGTTCCAGCGTTAAGCTTGGAAGTTGGATCTTTGATTTTTTTTTCTCTTGTTACTTTTGGAATGTTGCTATAAGCTCTGAGCCCTTGACATATCAATCAATAGCTTTCTCTTGAATAGTCTTCATTTTAGAGCAGCCTAGAGGCCTTTTGCATTGGATTCATTGTATTGTGTTATTTGAATAAATATCTTATATTTGCCAGGCTCAGCACTGATTATTTTATTTTCCTAAGGTGATTTGATAGCCAATCATATGCAAAAGTTAGTTACATCGTAGACAGTGAGTTGTGCAGTTTTAAGCTGCATATATTTTCTTGACATTCACTACAGAAAAACAGTGCCTCCATACTGTAATAATTGATATTTTAGAAAGCTTTGAAGTGTGTAACCAAAATAAACAACTTGAGTATCAAGCATATGACTCAAAATTCCACCTGGATGTAATCAAAATAAACAACTTGAGTATCAAGCATATATAACTCAAGACTCCCACAACCTGTACGAATTGTTGTGTAGCTTGGCCTTGTTTTCCTATTGATATAAATTTGCCCATAATTATCCAACAAGAGTATTTAACAGTTTGTGAGTACGCTATTTTGGGCACTGCCATGTGTAGAAGAGTTCTGTGGCATTGAACCACAAGTTGTGTGAATTCTGCTGTATTGTATGGGTTGCTGTAGGGGTGTCCCCTGGCCGTCCTGGCGTGTTGGTTGTCTGCGCTCTTTGCCTTTAGGGTGTAATGGCATTGTTCTGTCTCTTATGTTCCAAGGCATTATATTGTGTTGCTAGCAAGTGCGCCGACAGAGAAGCAGCACCTGGAATGGTGAGTACCCAGAGCTCTGGAAACATTTATAAGAAAGCAGCAGTAACCGAGTGTGAGTGAAACTGGAACGAATGAAGACGTCTATGTAGATTTCTTTGGGTGAGATTGCTTCTTATTTGTGGCCATGCTGTTCGTAGAGCACAAAATAAAGAGTTATAAATATTTTATGTCCAACTGTTTTGTCAGATGTTCCTCTGGGTAAAAGGCTTGTTTTTATCTGATCCATCAGGGTGGGTTTGGTAGAGTCGAAAATCAGAATCCTGGTTGGAAACCTGGAGAAGAACGAGTTCATTACTCTGGCCCATGTCAATCCACAGTCGTTCCCTGGCCCCAAAGAAGGCAATGGCAATGACGTGAAGTGAGTACCCTGTTATTATTTAAAAGCATTTTAATCAGAGCATAAGCTTATTTTCTTGAGGCTTTTGTGAATGCTTTTGGAGCATCTGACATTAATGGTCAAAGTGAGATTGCTTCCTGCCATTTTATGATTACAAAATTATTACCAGTACAGTATAATAGTACCTTGAAGGTTCCACTTACTGCTAAACTTCTCTTTCCTAATTAGTATGACGATCATATCAATCATATTTAATCTTTGGCCAAAGACTTCCTAAGACTTTTCTATCCTTTCCATTTGTTCCAGAGAGGAGCTGAGCACCATGTGGGTTATTGGGATTGTCTTCAAGAAGATGGAAGGGTCCGAGAATCTGAACGTCGACCTGACCTTTGACATCCAGTCTTTCACTGACACTGGTGAGGATTTTGAGAGTTGTGTGATGTTATTTGTTTAGCTTTTCGAGTAGGTTCTTTCTACTTTGGATACATTAATTGGGAGATGTGTTGCTGGGAGATGGGTTTTTATCCAAATTTCATCAATAGATTATCCCAGATTTACATTTACCCTCCCCGCGGGAAATCTACAGATTCACTCAGGAATGTGTATACATTTACTGGGAAATGTAAAGTAGTTTGTCAAAGGGCAAACCCCATGACCAATATTTATGCCAAGTTTGCCGCTAATTGGACAACTGGTGTGCTGGGAGAAGCGGCATGAACAAACAACATCCATGTATGTGACATATACTGCATGTAAAAATATAAACCAATTACTCGTAAGTACCCCCAAAATGTTATGAAATGTCCCTAGAATATCAACAGAGGGGGGCATTAGTTTGTACATTTCAAACACTGATGACTGTAAGCTTGCCTGCCTGTCTATCTCATCATTGTGTTGTATGGCTGCAGTGTACAGACAGGCGATAAGCAGCAAGATGTTTGAGCAGGAAATGAAGATCTCAGCCATGCACGTGAAGAGGAGACAGCTCCACCAGTTTCTGCCAAACCTCAAACGCAGAAAGGTCTGTCACTTCATTGCATACAGATTGAGAAGAAAGTATATTTCAACACATTTCTTCTTATACAAAAATAGTCAAACATATATTTTGAGAAAAAAAGATAGTATTTTGAGTGACCGTAAAATATATCTAAAAGTAAAATATATCTAAAAGTGAAACGCATGGGACTTCTTCTCATTCATATCATATGACCTTAAACTGGATTAAATCAGATGTTTCAGAGACTTGGGAAACACATCAATCCTGTGTCTTTCTGATGTAACTAAATTGTGTTTTATGTGCAGTACATATGCGACCTATCTCCTGTTTGTGACTCTTATTGTGCTGCAGCATTCCACTGAGGGTCTTCGCCAAATGAATGACAGCAGTCTCGACCTATCGATGGACAGCGACAACAGCATGTCAGTTCCCTCGCCTACCACTGTGTCATCTTCTACCCCCATCAGGGGGTCCACACTGGGCCTGCCTCCAAACCCTTTTGGGTGAGTCCCAGCTAAGTCCCAGTCATTTATGTAGATAGATATGTACTGCTGCCCTTTGAGAGGAATTGCTCACCTAATACAAGCCTATTAACACATTAAGACCTGGAACGCATCTGTGTCATTTTTTGATTTGAGCTAAAAAGTATTATTTTACACTTTGGCTATTCAAAAATAGCAGATATACAAGATCTAGATCTACTATTTTTGAAAAATCTTGTAAATGTGTGCAAATTTTTGAATATATATATTTTTAAAGAGAACATTTGTAACTCAAATCTTTGCTTCTGGGGGTCCCTGGAACACAATATTTTGAAATGGGGGTCCCCGGCCAAATATATATACATTTCGGGGTCCTTGACTAGGGATGGAGCTCGTTAATTTTTATTGATAATGAGCACCTTATCGAACCTGCTTATCGAACCGAGCTTTTATCGAGCCCACTATCGATCTTTTTTTATTATTAAGAAAAAAGACGTGAGACGAAAAATTCTGAACAGAACCGGTATCTTTTTTTATTGGCCAGTTGTCACAGTGAGTTTGTGGCTGACAACTATCTAAAATTAAAATGACAAAAGTTAAAAATATTTTTGCCTATCATTAAAACAACCATTCATATAATGTGCAATAAGTGTTAAATGGCTTTATATTATGAATAGTACTGTAATAATTACTATAAAATCTCCATGTCTCTTCAACTCTTTATAACAAAAAATGCATATTTATTTTTTCTTTGTTTTAACCAAAATATATCACTCGCACTACATTTTACTAGGGCCTTCAAATACAGTACTTTACAGAGTAACAGACAGAAGGCAAGTGACCTTTTTACTTTTGGAAAACAATATTGAAGAAACGGTTAATTTGTGTACTGTCACTTTAAAAGCGCAATTTATACTTCATCGTACGACGGTGTCACGCACCAAACATAGCCGATCTCCAAGCTCACACTGCGTCTGTTCGCACCACGTTGTGAGCTTGTAGATCTGCCATTTTCGGCAACGATAGACTGAGGGACGGACACGCTCAGCAACACTAGTTATTCATTCACAGGGAGATCCCAAACGGATTATTATCAATTGGATAATTAAAATTGTCAACGGAGACTTGCCACATTGGGTAGAAGAGGACGAGTGAAACTTTTGAGCGTTTCACTCGTTAACGCCATTGTTTCACCGCTGCACCGCACATGTAAACACAACAACGACGCAACCACCCGAGTGTACAAATGGAACCAAATGGACGCTTACAGCCCCCTTAAAATAGTGATGTAGTGAGCCAATAAAATTCCTCTTCCTTGTTAACCAGGGCAGCGCTGTTTGGCACAACTTGCAGCTATCAATACACTTTTAGACCAACATGTTTGTGCCAGCGTGAGTGATTAGATTTATTTCTTGATCGCCTCTTGTTTTGATAGTTTAGACATGACGTCAGGGGCCGCTGCACTCGATAACAGGCTCGACAAGCCTAAAGCTTATCGATACCCGGGTCTCGATAAATTCATGCCCGGGTATATAATGTACCCGGTTTTCGAGCTCCATCCCTATCCTTGACATGAAAATGTTTGAGAACCACTGACATAGTAACATACGTTTAAAAAAAAAAAACTGAAGACATTTTGTAGAAGAGGCCTCAGGTCTTAAAGGGTTCAAGCTCCTGCCACTGCCCCTGACCAAAAGAGCTGCAGCTGGTCCCTGGGGGCCAGAGAATGGCTGTCTCCTAATAGTTAGGTCCTAGTCTCGCGTAGCCAGACAACTATTCCACAATCTCTGAATGCTATATAGAGTCTGGAACTCCGAAATCCGATTCAGGAAACTGACACTTCCGTTCACGAAAATATATTTAAAAATATCTTTAAAAATATCTTTACACTTTCCTTCTTAATTTCCATTTCTGCTAAGCAGCAAGCTATGTATACTTAGATGATTTTTATTTATATTAGGATAAATTTTTGCGACTGTAAAGACGAAACGGAAATGGAGAGGAGGCTCCACACCCGGTTTATATTCTAATCATGATCAGAGCTTCCGAGTCCCAGACTGTATGACCGGAAACATTTGTACATTGTGGGAGGCAACAGTCTGGTAACGCGAGACTAGTTAGGTCCTAATAGTTAGGATGGGTTAAATGCAGAGAACAGTTTTCAGGTATGAGTAAATGTATTTGACAATATACAAAAAGTTGTAAATTACAAGATTTTATATTAAGGTTATTAATACGTTTAAAATCATGTTAATGTGCTTTTCATCGACCAGGACAATTCAAAAATCCTCAAAACTCTCAATATGTTTATCATTTTGTCTTTACGTACCAACAGGGCCAGCTCTGGATCTGTCATGGTTCCCCACCCAGAGGCCCAGGCAAAGTCCAAACCCGCGGGGGAAGCAGAGGGAACCAAGCCCACCCTGATGCGCCAGCGCTCCATCCCGGCCACGGTGCCATCCAGCAGGACCCCGCCTCCTTCCATGGGCCCTCCCACTGCCAAAAGACCAGGCTCCCCCCAGGCAGAGGCGCCAGCAAAGAAGCTCAAAGCCGACGAGGTCCAGTTATATTTTCTTTTGTTATTTCATATTTGTCATGCTCAGCCTTGTAGTCATAACAGACTACAGGATAACTTGTAAGTCAATTGAAACCAGCTGAAATTCTAGCAACAAGTGTTAGTGTGTAATCTCTTGATTTCCTTCTGAATTTAGGAGACAGGCTCAGAGATGAACGCTGCAAGCAGTCAGGGATGTGCTGGTCTGCTACCCAGTGAGACCCCGTCTCCCCCCGTGGTGAAGAGAACCCCTTCACCCCAGCTAGAAGAGACCATGGCTGAGGTCGGCTTACTTTTAGCACACAAGTGCTGGTTGCTTTTACGAGGCTGTTTGGCAAGAAAAAAAAAGTTTGCTTCAACTAGGACTGGCCCCGAACTTCCGGACATTTGTTATATTGACAATTGGGTTTCAATTCCAAGGTCTGGACGTTCAGTGTTTTCTTTTTACAAACTGGCTCATGAGGCTACTCACTCTGCACTTTGCTAGTGTTCTGGTTTAGAGATGATATGGAAACGGTCTGTGCGCGTGTGGTGTATGTGTGTTTGTACAAATGACTGCATCTGAGCACTGAGCGAACATAACAAAAAAAAACAATACAAAGCTTTGAAGTTTGATTCTCTATCACCACCGAATGTTCAAAGCCTAATAAATACCATTTGGGCCATCCCTTCTTTAGCTTTAACTTGAATAATTGGAAACTACGGTGTTAAGTGTTTTTCATGTCTCGGTGTGGTCTCCTTATGAGAAATGGTTACGATGACAAATACATTCTTATCCCCCTCGACTTTTAACTTCTTGGACTCAACCATGTTTTGTGTTTTCCTCTCTTCTATATAGGATCCAGTCAGTGAGCCAAAAGAGGAAGAAGAGAGCGTTGCAATGGAGGCTGAGGTAACATGAGCTGATGTGCTTTAACTTTTGTCATTTTGAAGTATCGTTAATGTTTGGAGTGGTACCCTGATTGTGTTTGACATGGTATTTTTGACTGTACTATTTATTATCTTTTATATGCAATTTCTAATTTTTCCTTTTTTCCCTCAGGTGACTGAGGAAATACCTGCAGCTGAAGGTGAAGTGGAGAATGGGGCACAAATTAAGGTATTTATTAATCCTAATAACACACGCAATAGATGATAATAATTATTTTGAATTTATTACACCGCACCATACAGTGCATGCCATACAGTGCATGAAAAGCAAATATATGGTGACATTTAGTCATCCAAAATGCAGAGTAATTCCATTGCTGCCATTTGGAATGAACAACCAGTGTTATGAAGGAGCCCAGGCTCCCATTTGAGCTCATTTAATCCTTGGCTTAGCCTGGACAGATGTCTGTATCGCACCAGGTTATAGATACTAATCATCTGTACACATCCGGAACAAATTCCTATGCACAATACAGACAGCAGCATGAGTGTAAGCACACATGCTAGCTGAAAACGGGCCTGCTTTTATGTACAAGCAGAAATGAAAACGGGACGACCAACCTGGGGGAGTCACTAGTGCAGTGACAGAGATCGCCCTCCCCAACTGTCTTCCCACCTGTAAATGCGTCCAATTGTGTTTGTTGGAGCCATTGGGGAATCGAATCCCAGTCTGCACAGTTGTGGGCAGGAACTTTACCCCTGCACTTCCCGGATGCCCCACACACAGATTGTCTTAAGTTTTCATTGCTACCGGCTTTGTACATTTACAACAGAAGACCTGTTGTAAGCTTGTGAGTGCGCCTACGGATTTATGTCCGGGCTAAAGTACAGTATGATATGGGAGCTGTATATGTTATTACAGTATATTAAACAATCGGGTACATGCCCATGGCCCACATGGTCTTTCTCCAAAACTGATTCAAGGAATAAAATGACAGATCTAAACTATTTATTGTTTATTTAACCTGTCCTTTGTCCCTCGTTGTCCTCTCAGAGACTGTCTGACCTGTCTGACGTGCCCCTGCTCCCCAGCAACCCCATTCCCGTGGTCAAAAACTCCATCAAGCTTCGGCTCAGTAGGTAGAAGCAGACAAACAGGTGAATGGATGCCTGTCCCAACCCCTTCATCTACCTCTCCTCTCCTATTTCCTAGCCCCCCCCCCCCCCCCCCCAACATAATCTATGATGGAATTCTTTGTATTCATTCATCAAGAGTTATAGATGACCCCTCGGTAATGCAGTCTGACAACACAGACAAACGGAGGGCTGGATGGAAGTGTCACCTTGTGGATATTACATTAGTGTGGAACACAGCAGTCGCCACAAGGGGGCGATGAAGCTCTTCTGCTGGCCTCTTCCCCCCTCAAGTTCCTTCCTCCACTACAGTTGGCGCAATGGGTAGAAGTTAACCCAATTAGTACACTGTTCAGAGACCACTTCACTCATCCCCAGTCTGACCCCAGACCTGGCTTCTGGTGTGAAAAGGCCAAACAGGTGCTAGAGCCAAGTTGAAGGATCCAGTGTTTTTTGTTTTTTCTCCCTGAGCCTTACTTTCCTAGTCATTTTCCATTATGCTGATTGGATAAAAATTGCATCACTACTTTCACTGTTGAGGTTCACATACTTGAATTGCTGCTTCAATTGTCAAATACAGTCTGATGGGGCCAAACCAGATAAATCTTATGAAGCATTTAAAGGGATATTTCACTTTCAAATAAAATAAACATAAACATTTTTAATTTTTTTTATTGAAAAATGTATGGAAAAATCACGGCCTGCTCATGCATTAGGACATTCTAATGCGTGAGGGCGCTGTGATTACTTTTTTTCATTTATTTTTTATATTTCTTTTTAATGTTTATTTTATTTGAAAGTGAAATATCCCTTTAAACACGTCCTGTAAAAAAAGAAAATACAATGACTTAAAAATATTGATGATCCAAGTTCAGACTACCCCATGTTTCACAAACTGCTGGCTCCTCAAGTAAATTGATGATAGGTGATGATACATAGCCACATGATATGAGCATTATTAGTCTGTGTGAGTTATATTTAATTATTACTTTTTTGGAATGATTTTTCTTTATACCCTCTCGTTGCATTTCATTCGGAGGTTTGGCAAGGCTCCACTTGTTATCAATGTTGTGCTTTCTTTGTCGGATTGATCAACAGTGACCTGCATTGTAACAATTGTGTTAATTAGCAGAGGGCGAAACAAAGGAGATTTTACTGGAATGCTTTAGTTTCATCTTTTGATAATATGAAACGAGACATGACATGAAACAAAACATAACTAATTATTCTGTGTCAACTGTTGTTTTGCCTTTTGTTTTAGTGAATCAGGGAGGGTAGTTGTAGCGAGTTTCGTATTATGTTAAGACTTACTTTCATTAATGGAACTAGCTCAGGTTTGGGTACACAACTGACCAAAATGCTGCTCACATTTGTGGTGATAAATATAGCACAGACCCCTCGCGCCAGATGATGGACCATGTGCATTCAATTATGTACTGTCTACTTTGACTTCATAGTACAGTCCTCCACACCTCAAACAGTGGATTGCGCCGCATCCTCAGCAAGGAAGATGAGCGGATCTCCAGCAAGCTAGGTCACCTTGTAGGGTAGTTCTGAGGTAGTTTGCGAACATCAAGAATGGTGAAGCTTCGTTTCTCAGTTTGAAATTGCTTTGAGTCGGTTCCTGCACCAGTCATTGGCTTTGTGACAGGTGGGCTAATCCTACCGTGCAAGATAGTGAAAGGCTAGGGCAGCATGGATTAATGGCGTCAATCCAGCATCACACACCTCTGATGCACCCAGCCTGTTACAGGGTCATCAGGAACAAAAAGTAGGACCTACTCCTAATTTAAAAAAAGAATGAATAAATATAACATTTTAGACTGTCATAAAGGTAGCTGAGTGTTGGCTGAAGGATGTGGAAATATAAAGGAGTTGACCAGTTTATAAACTTTAAAATGTACATGGTGTTGTACAGTAACCTTCAGTGTCTTGTCTTGTACAATAATAGAAAACAAAAAAAAAGTAAGTGTGTGGAAAATATGACTTGAGCTTTAGCCGTGATGGTTTTGAATGTGGCATTAATTATGTCTTACATAACATAATATCACATCGCTTTGGTGAATAAAAACAGTTTATTTTATTTTGTTTTAATTTTGTTTTATATTTTTTACATTTGTTTGGTTGCTTGGTTACATTACAGAATTGGAACTGAAGGAATGTTAAACTGGTTAAGTTTGATTTAGCAGCGCTAGGTCTTAGTAGTTGACTGTATTGAAAGCTTAGAAGGTGTACAAAGTTTCACCTCGTTATTTTGTTGATGTATCTCAACATTTTTGGCTTTGTCTGAATCGTTTGTGTTAATCACGTGGAATATGTTAATATGAAACCAGATGAAGACCACTGATGATATGGTGCGTAAAAATTCTAACTGTATAGATCACTTTTTCAACAAAGCATTCTCTTGTTCTTACAATGCTCCTTCTCAGTTAAAGTTTTTTCTTAGGCTTATTTGTAAGGATGGGGTATTGTACTTTTTCACAAATAAAGGTCTACGATATTGCATAGATGTGCCGAGAGTCCTCATTCGTCAAACAAGGCCATTCCACCACGTATTAAACTTGCATATTTCCATACACGCGAAACAGTGGAGTTGTTCAAAATCATTTGAAATAAAAGCCAGATGAAATCTCTGAAATAATGTATCATCAGCTTAGGGGATTTCTGTCAGACGAGACACCCAGATATTCATCCCAGGGAGCAGACTGATAACATGGCCTAGTTAAAAATGTTCTGTTGTTTGCATCCCAATCCGGTCAAAATTTCCCAAGACGTAGCTTGTAAGAACGTGTATGTTGTTGCTAAGAAACAGTCTTTCCTGTGCCCCCAGTAGGTGGTCCTCTTATGAATATCATTACAGATCCCCTATTCAGTAAGACACCTTTATCCCTTTCAGTGCATGTTTGGCACTATTTTCACTCTTTATGGTAAGGATGATGTTTATCTTCATATCTATGCTAACTCAGACTCGCTGCTTCCCATATAGGCTATGTTTACTCTAAAATGCAGTTGTGACTCTGGAGCTTCAGAGCAAGAGGACAAGCTACTATAAGGAGGGAGATCAGATTCTGAGCTTGGGATTGTAAATAGCTCAATTTATGTCCAAGATACTAGTGCTTATGGACGTGACAAAGGCCCATGCCATATACTGTACTTAATGAACACTTTGCAGATTTTCAAGATTATTTCCATTTATTTTTCATGTCTGTAACGTCCACAATACTTGCCAATGTTCTCCTCCTCACTGCAGTGAGCTTTAACAGCCTGATTTAATGTCGCCACCCAGTGACTTATTCATCACTGAGTGACGGAAGAACTACAACAAGCGTTAGGCGTTTCTAATTAAGTTTCAAAGTAACCCGACCAGCTCAGAAACTAATTTTGGACAAAGACAACTGGTGAAACGCATTAAGATGGTCTTCATCAAAAAAAGAAGGAAAAAAAAACTAAATTTTAACTTTAATTTAATTAACAGTTGTTGCAGTGTATTCTCGGGAATTGTCTTCTAATGCAGTGGGATGGAACCTTACAATGTTGATTTCTCTTTTGGCAAGCACCTCTGTCCATAAAATAGTTATTTTATCGCCTGCACACTAATGATTTCAACTCACTAACCATATTTGTATGGTCAACTTCCTTACGTGCAATGCATACTGGTACATGTTGGAACCATTATAGTGAGCAAGATATTTCTGATTTTTCTAATATCAATATAGTTAGTGTGCAGTGAGGATTTTATTGGTTCAATTGACAACGCTGACCATCATAATGATTGCATTCCCGATATCCACAATAAAAGGTGAAGTTCTCCTTTAATGGCAGCGACGGTGCCACTAAATACCTCTGTCATTAATCATAGACAACATTAGGCCCTCATCCAGAGGTGCATCCATGGGAGGTCCAGTCCAGGGCGTGAGGCTCCCCAAGAGTTGTGGCTCCTCTTACCCCAGCAGAGTGCACTCTGTGTGGGGTGGAGGCCCAGGGCATGCCCCCCTGTTCTCCTGCTGGGCCTCCATCTGCTGCGAAGTGGTTAGATGCCCCGATTGATGGCAAGACAATGAGTTTATGACATGTGTCCCCCATGAGTGACGGAGGGTCTTGTCCCAACTGGGCCTCCTCACTTCCACGCGCCTCACAGTTGTAGTGGGCAGCATGCCAAGACTAATGGGGGGACTGGTTGTCCTGCTGCGTTCTGGGGCTTGTAGTCTACAACTGGCGAGCTACCCGGGACTAAAAGGAAATCTTTTTTTGGCTTCTGTCCGAAGACCTTCTGGGAGGGGTGTGGTAGCAGTACAAGTTGGGTAACATTGCCACATGTGGCCTTTGAACAGCAAGCATCAGCTATGATAAGACGACTGTTCATGTATGAAACTGATGTTTAGTCATACACAATCACCTCACATGGTCAGGTAGCCTTGAAGATGTCATTTCTGATTAAAACAATAAAATAAAAACAGACTAAAAGGCTGTTGATAGCTCTCAGTCTGCTGTCAGAGAGCCCAAGGTGAAAGCAGGCGCAGACAAGGACTGCCTTTGTTTCGCTCCTCTTCTGAGATGCTTTGGGAAGCCTTCTAAATCGCCTGCTCCCTCTCCTCTGAAGTTCCCTAGTTTAACCCAGCCGTACCTGTTTCATGCACCTGTCAACATCTTTGCCTTGTGCTTCTTCGATGGGTACAAGTTAAAAAAGCCCCCCCCCCTACCCTCACTCTCCTTCCCCCTTGCCCAAAACAGGTGATAAAAGTAAGCCTGCTCACATTTGAGCGACTGAAACAATGCTACTGTACCTTCAAAGGAAGAAGATGCCACATTGTGAGATGATGGGGGGATGGATATGAAAGGGTTCTCCGTTCTTCAGGGTGAGATCAGAGGAGGCTGGGAGTCATGCGCTGTAATGTTGCTTTGAGTGATCTGACCAGTGTAGCGGGCGGATAAGTATCATGATGGAAAGACAGACTTGCTGGGGTGTGTGTTTGTAAGTGCTTTGTTGCAACGACTTGGTTATACAGTGGCCGGCAAAGGCTGTCAACTCGTAACAATATGGTGTGTGTGTGTGTGTGTGTGTGTGTGTGTGTGTGTGTGTGTGTGTGTGTGTGTGTGTGTGTGTGTGTGTGTGTGTGTGTGTGTGTGTGTGTGTGTGTGTGTGTGTGTGTGTGTGTGTGTGTGTGTGTGTGTGTGCGGTTGCTAATGGACAGATATAGTTCTGGGTTATTAATAATTTATATAATCTATAATCTGGTAGTGATTTCAGAAGGGTCTATGAATAATGATGGGGCATATTGAAAGTCGGTATGCACTGTATAAGAATAAGCTATTATAGGCAAACATATCACCAGTACAAAGTTAAATACCTTCTGCTGTTCTCGCTCCAAGATTTCACTTTCATTTTAATATATCATAATTTAATTTGATAACATAAAAGATGATATAACTACATATTTAACCGATACCCTAAAAAAACTAGTGGTCAAAGTTCAATAAAAGTAATTTAGGTAGTGATTCAAGTTTAATACCCAAAATTAGTATCAGCAGTGGAAAGCTGTCTGTCTCTATTATTTACAAACCTGAATGTGCCATGAATTCGCTTGGCTTAATTTTTTCCTCACAGCTCTGACCAGTCAAGCAGGAGAGAGGATAAAACATGGTAGTGACTTTTGACCAGTGAAATGCACCTAATTTAAAAGCAGCCTAAAGGGTTTAATTGAGGTCTACTACAGACACCATAAGCATGGCACGGATGTGCACCTGTGCCAGGAGCTGGTGCCCAGGATGGCACCATGCCAGGGCTACTAGTCTGCATGTCTGCCTGGCGCGGAGGGTAGCTACCCGCTGATGAGGAATTAGAAAGTCATTAAGGAACACAAATAGCAAGATGGCAGAGTCAAAACCAACCGCAGACTTGGATTTATGTCTTAATCTAGATAGCCCTGAAAAGACATTGTTTTATCGAGGACATAATTATAGGCTGGGCCTTTGTGTTAATAAATTGAATGAAGGAATATGTCACTCATTGGCCGTAGGGATTTATTGTCATCACTCTAAAAAGACAAATGGAAGGGGTTAATTGATTGGTCCAACGTACAGCCAATCAGTTAAAGGCATCTTGTTGCCAACAAGAATGTAATTCTCAGCCAAGCTATCGTGTAAAAAAAAGAAAAAAACAGCCCTGCTTTGAATTGTGTTTTAAACAGTTTGAGCTAGCAATGGTTCTGACATGTCCCACTTGGTTATGGCGTAGAAAAGTGCCGCCACTCTTCAGCCCCGTATGCAGTATCATTGTCTTGTGCCATGGCTCTCAGCTTCATGTTGTGCCACCTCCAGTCGGCTCCAATCCCAGCCCAGCTCTCCCATCTTGCCACCTCACGCTCGCCGGTCACAGTCAGCCCCGCCGCGCAAATGCTTGTGGTACCTAATTAAGGCCTTCATATGCAAATGAGGTCGGCGGTCGTACTCACAGCTGGCAACACTGGCAGCTCAGACTCTAGAGGTTCATCCGAAGGGCAATGAGGCCTGGGGTGTTGTCGGGCAGTTATGGAGGTAGACTTGTAATGCTGGCGGTGAAGCAGGGGGGGTGGGTATGTTTTGGCTGGAGTGGATGGGTCCAGGAGTGTTGGGTGATGGTTATGTGGATTGGGGTTTAGGATTGGGATTAGGGGTTGGGATAATGGGAATAGGGATTGAGTAATGCAGTGTTTCTCAAATGGGAGTACATGTACCCCTAGGGGTGTGGTGGTACAGGGGGTATGTGAGGGAAATCTAAAACTTGACTAGCACGTTCTGTTATTGGATAGAAAGTGATTTTTTTGCCATTATGCCATTTTATTTTGAATAATATTGCACCCTGAATTTCTGACCAATCACACAATTTCTGGTGTCACTGCGGCGATGTTTGGCTAATATAAACATCTTGAAAGTGCAAGAACTGCCGAATTGAACTTCAAGCTCACAGAACCTTTCCACAAGAAGTATGCTGTGACCATTTCTCTCCCTACAGTACTCTGGGGATGGGACTGGACTTCTGGAAGTTTAACTGAACATTCACTGCCGTACTGTTTAGGTACTCTTTGTCTGAGTACTTCCACCAGAGAATTCTGAGTAACTTCAGCAGACTGTATCTGATCACTCTCTGGCGAGTGTCTGTCTCACAGAGACCTTCAAATGAGCCACGTGCATTAAAGTGCAATTCAGGCCCTATCGCTTCAGAGGTCAAGGCATGTGGGACTCTGACAGATATCATGGATGAGGCTATAACTCCTACTTCCTGCACTTAAATTCCGGAGCTGTAATGTATTGCACTTTGAGAGTTACCCCAAGGCTCGCTAGCTGCATGAGTCATTGACACACCAGTGGCTCCGATTGCACAGTCAATTACCCATCTACCTTTCGCTGGGCAGGAGAAGAAGACAGCGAGTGAGTTCATCCATGCATTCAACCTACACCAGCCATGCCTCCTCTGGAGGTGAAACCCATACACAGACGGGAAAGACAAGAGGAGATCTTTTTTTTTTTCTCGCCTCTCTACGTGGATAATAAAGGTTAATAACAGTGCTTTCCTGTGTCATATTTGACATGACCAGTCATCGCAGTAATTACAATCATTACACTCCAAAGGATGTCTAGTTATCCCTCTTAAACACAGGCCGCACAAAGGAAATCAATTATTCAATCAGAGCTCTCCCATTCATCCCTGGCTGAGTTCACTTCATTTTGGGCCTGGGTGAATCTGCCGCAAATAAGCCCTGCGACCGGAGAAGAAAAGGCGAACAGGCCCCTAATTTGTATCCTTTCAGACGGTCAATCACTTTTCAAAGGAATGCAAGCTTATTCTGACAATCAGGCCGACGTGAATGGGAATGGGTTTCATCTGGTACTTTACATAAGTTATCTGGCGATAAAGAAGTGGTGGTAGTGCGGGGGGGTGGGCACTATCTGTCTACGAGAGCAGAGAGCAGACTGCCCCCCGCCCTGCGCCACTGTCCTCCCCTCGTTCCCCCCACCCCCCCTCTCTCACCCCCCTTTCACCTCATCTCTCACCCATCCTACACGCCTCATCTTGCCTGTGCCCACTAGGATTGGCAGCATGTAATTTAAGAGCATGGGCACAAAGACCAAATGCCAAGCCCATAATGGAAGCTGGATGGGTTCTGATTTAAATGGGCCGCTCTGCTCAGGGCCCAGGGCCTGTAATTAAGATCACTGGGACAAAGGAGGAGAGACAGTCTCACAATGCAGCCTGGTTGAAGATGGGGGAGAAAAAATATCAGTTCCCCACACCAAAATTGGAGAAGATTTTATTTCATTTAGTGGACATAGACTTCAGTTTAGCAGAAGAAAGTCAGTAATTTACCTACAGTATAAATGACTGAGTCCCGTTTCTATCGGGTTTGTTGCCATGTGTATCTCTCCGATTATCTGATTAATTTATTTTCTGGTAATGTGTGGACTCATTAGGATTAAGAAGTGGATGTTTGGCTGAAATTCAGGTAGTCATGATGATTAACTTTCAAGGATTTCCACCGCAGAGCACATGTCCCCTTAATTGCGCGTGGAGTACGACACATTGCAAAGAGCAACTTCACTTCAGAGAGAATTACTATTACCAGCAAGTAGTGACTCCATCAGCATTCCTGCAAGGGTATTTGATCAATCTGAATGATGAAAGGACCAAGAGAGGCCTTCATATCCGGATGGAGGGCTGGAAGACTCGTCGTCCTCCACATGCATACTCCCTCTATCACTCTCTCCTGAACCTTTCTTTCTTTCTTTCTTTCTTTCTTTTTTTTTTTTCATTCCCGAGGACACACTCTAGCTCCTAGAGCTCAGGGTGGTTGTGTGTTCAGACCTTTTTCCGTTTAATTAGATTTGTTAAAACAATTTTTGGAGTGCTTTATTCGGTAAAAGCTCTCAGGGGTTAATATCCGCAGAACACTTCTGTTCGGCTTCTTTTCACCAATGGAGCATAAATTATTTAAATTATTCAGAATTGTGCGACCTTTTATCTCACCCCCTTTGAAGGCAGCAAATTAAAAATGCAAATGGACCAACTAATTAATATGCAAATGTATTCATTCCCAGTTAACAATTAGCAATTAAACCTGCAGTGTCTGGAAAGAGCAGTGACAAAATTAGCAACTTATTTTGCGTTTGAAAAATAGTCGGTCCGAAGAAAAAAAATGTGATTGACGAAAATACTTTTACTGACAACCACCTGCCTCGATATAAACAAAATTAATAGGATGTCATGTAGGAGATATAGGAATCTGAGGAGAGCCATGTCACAAACAAGGGAAATGTGTGTCATTTTGTCATGGTTTGGCTCCAAGAGTTGTATATTTCATAACTCAATCAAACGTTAATTGAAACACAAGAGTCTGCGAGGAATTGCTTCTGTTCTCTGAGAGCCGTGCAAACAGACAAAACAGAACGCAAGGTACAGATGAAGAAGCCAGACAGACAGACGGGCATACAAAGCAAGGAGACAGACAAGCAGACAAGACATTACATAACATAAATTAACAGCATGCCCCATTGTGATATTAATTGTTGAAAAAGACCAGTAGGCAACCCCTACAACTCAAGAGGTGTCAAAAGAAGACTCGAATCCCTCGTTCCACCGTGTCTGTATAGTCAAGAAGGCTCACACACATTCTTCCACCACACACTATCTCCGCCTCAACACCTTATGAAGCTTAATGTTAAAACTCGGCATCAATCATACATGCCAAACCCTGCCCGTCTTCCCCCTCGCTTGTGAATTGAACCACATCCCGATCCTTTCATCTGATAGCGGGGGGTAGGCACGGGGGGGTGGGTGGAAGGAGATGTGAACTACACTGCCTTTGTAAAGGTTATCTGTGATACACAGACCTGGGGGCCCTCAGGCTTGGCACCTGGCTCACGCAGAGTTCAGGCGCGTCGCCGCTATTCACCAGCGAGTAGGTAGAGGGTGATGTATGTATGTATGTACGTACATACGCATAGAGATCACTGTCAGCCATAGCGCTTATATGACAATGGAGCTCAGTCAGTCGATCAGCATGGAGGTGAAAGAGAACTACAAGGGAAAATCGATTTATTTTTCTCCTTTTTTACTTCTTGGTTAACCACTTAATCCCAATTTCAAAAACAGGTAAAATAGCCACTCTACAAGCTCACATTGCACTGCGATGCAAGGCATTGTGTGCTTGTAGATCTGGTATTTTTTCCAAACTTTGTTGTTAACGTCAGAGGACCATAGACTACACTACTAATCAATGTCTTTGTTCAACTTGATCTCTTGTCAGCTCACAGGTCCTGCTGCCAGAGGGTCTGAAACACAGCCATCATCATCCTCCCACAAACAGCGGGGTGATTCCCACACCTCTAAACGTGATCATTGTGTTTCATTAACTTGCATTTAAAGTGCGTGCCGTCCCCAGACGCTGGAATGTTATATTGCCAAAGAAGGTTCATATTTTATTTATCGCAGCTTAATATTGTTTTTGAATATTTGTGGTGCCTTTAGGCCTGGCTTGCAGTGGTGTTATACTCTTTAATTTCTCTCCGGAATTGAATTTCTATCGCTGGTCGTGACGTTTGATTAAAAGAAAATTCCTGCGTAAAATGCAAACTAACATACAGTTATTGTTCAACGCCGCAGCTGTTTGCTACAATATTGTTTAGATTAGGCCTACGCTCACATTTTCTTCATTTAATTCAGAGCTTAATTGAATTGTTACTCGTTTAACTTGCGTAATGGGAGCTGAATTGCAACCCATTTGTGAACATCTCACCTCACTGACCGATTGTGTCGATGACAACATGCAGTTCTAATTCCTTCGCTGGTTCCTTGTATACACACACACATGCAAGTAATATAGCCTACTAGCTAGCTACCACATAATTACTGTACTCCACACAAGACACTCCATATGCATCTCTTTATCCGCTCACTCGTGGAATAAATAGACCCTAAAACAGAAAGAAATGCAGCAAAGACGAGCCTCTTTCAAGCAAATGGGCTGGGGGGGTGGGGTAGATAATTAATTCTGAGATTAATGTACTGTAGCCGTGGTGTGTTATTAAAACGCTATTTTTAAATTACAGCTCAGAAAGCACCCCCTTGGGATTAAGAGAGTTAGCCACTGATCTCTGCTTAAGTTATGGATGCAGAGTGAAGGAGGGGGGCTTCTATCCTACATGCCCAGGTCCCCATCTTATGGCTCCTGCTGTGGGCTAACACTGAGATTTCTTTGTGGGCTAACGCTAAGAATCTTTTTGGTGCTCGCCTGCCTCAATGAATCACTAAAAAAGGGCCCTTTGTTTTTCCCAGCCCCTTTATCGCTGGCGTTGGAAGCAACACTTTTCATTAAGTATTTACTGCATTTGATAAGCAATGCCCACTGCTGGCTTAAAAAGTGGTGTTTTGATTAACATATCTTGCTGTGCCTGTTGTAAAAACACTTGTTCATGGAACGGGTGTGTGGAAGTAGTTCTAAGGCAGCCGATAGGACTGCTGGTAATGCGCTGCAGTTAGAAAAGATAAAACGCTTATAAGGCATCTGGGTGGGGCAGGGATAAAGTTGCTGCCCACCACCATGGAGACAGATTTGATTCCTCCACATTGCCACCGGCTTGGGCGGGTACTCCAACGAACACAGTTGGCCCGGGTTCACGGTTGGGAAGCTGATTGGGGAGGGCGATCTCTGTTGTTGCACTAGTGACTCCTACAGGTTGGTCGGGGTGCCTATTCAGTAGGAAGCAGAACTGGTAAGGATGAGCAAGTTCCACTGCTCTGCATGTGTTACGCCATCCCGGTGAAACTCTTCACTATCGGGTGAAAAGAAGTGGCAGGTCGTCTACATCCTCCCTAAGGACCAAACAGTAGGGGTCAGCAGTGACAGGACCTACATGGGGGATTTGGGAATTGGCATATAACGAAGATGGAAAAAAATATATAGAAAGCTTCACTCTTTGAAAGCTCAGAGCAGGCCAAATTATTAGTGCGACTGTAAAGCGCAACGGATGCTTTACAGCAACTCTTCGTTTACCACAACTGACAGTAAGCAGTGTGGTCGGTTTGGCAGGACAAACAAACTGCATCAACACCTCTGATAGGTATGATGTTTAGTAAGACACTAACAAGTATTTAATTTGAACTGAATGGTGAAACAAGTCTGTGAAAGAGAGGCCAGTAATATAACAGAGAACAACGCACTGTGTGTGTGTGTGTGTGTGTGTGTGTGTGTGTGTGTGTGTGTGTGTGTGTGTGTGTGTGTGTGTGTGTGTGTGTGTGTGTGTGTGTGTGTGTGTGTGTGCGTGCGTGCGTGCGTGCGTGCGTGCGTGCGTGCGTGCGTGCGTGCGTGCGTGCGTGCGTGCGTGCGTGTCTGTGTGTGTGTGTGTGTGTGTGTGTGTGTGCGTGCGTGCGTGCGTGCATGTATGCGTACATGTGCATACCTACTGCATGTGTAATGTAATGTATAATGTAATGTATGCTAATGTTCTAACCATCATGTATCACATACGTTATCTGTATTATGTATACAGTCTTTGTTTTATTTACCTGTTTCTATCTCTCTTCCTTCTGCTCTCACTCCACCTCTATTCTCTCTCTTCTCACAGAATACTACAAATGATGAAGAGAAAAAAAATAATTTCACCCACTTCTTTACACCAGTAAACCTGTGAAGTGACAAATAAAGCTGATTCGGATTCTGTATCAGACATGTATGTGTTTGAAATGTGAGCATGCGTTGCTGGTGTATGTGTGTCATTTACCTGTTTGTGTGTGTACTGATTCCCCGTACACACCAAGTCACACACGCACGTGTGCCGTGTGTGTACTGTATACATGTATCTGTGTGTGCGTGTGTGTGTGTGTGTGCGTGCGTGCGTGCGTGCGTGCGTGCGTGCGTGCGTGCGTGCGTGCGTGCGTGCGTGCGTGTGTGCGCGCGCGTGCGCGTGTGCACACGCGTGTGTGTGTGTGTGTGTGTGTGTGCGTGCGTGTGCGTGTGCGTGTGCGTGTGCGTGTGTGTGTGTGTGTGTGTGTGTGTGTGTGTGTGTATGTTTGTGTGTGATGTGTGTGATATTCTGCTTTAACATTGGCAGTGAGTGTGCACCTGTGGCTGCTGGCAGACCATCATTCCAGTGTATCCAGGCTCCAAAGGGACCTTGAAGCCTGCCGCTGTGGGAGAGAGGAGTCTGTCCTGCTAACCGTAATTAGCACAGGCCTGTTGATTCACTGGTAATGAGAGGGAGTTCATTAGCGACATACTAATTGCGGCATATTCCAAAATCACCACACCAACGATGCCCCCCACCCTAACACTCCAAAAAAGTTTACACTATTTATCACATCAGAGATGAAAACGAAAATCCAAAAAACACCTAGGCTAACTTTTAAAGAGTTTGGAGTGGAAGCAGATGGGGTATGGATGGTGTTTTGGTGATTGATCTCACCATGGGACAGAAGTAAGAGGGAGAGAGAGAGAGAGAGAGAGAGATGGACTATAAATCAGGCATAACAGAATGCTTCCTTTACATGGGGACACACACAGGCAAAGGACTCACTGTCCACGTAGAGCAGTTGTTCTCAGACTTTTGGGGCTTCAGAACCCCCATTCCTTGATGTCTGAATCCAAGTACCCCTTTTACCACACTACAATCTTTTGCTTAGAAGACTGCAAGAGAAAACGAATTTATAACTAGCATAATCGTTGCTATCGGGTGGTTTTATGTCCAAAACCTTTCCTTCAGTATTATTATTTTAAAAAACATTTTAAAATAGTGAAAATAGCCGATCTACAAGATGTAGAAGTGATGTTGTTCACTTGTACATCTGCTGTTTTTACTAGGCTACTTTTGTTCAGTGGTGGAAAAAGTACTCAATTTGTTTACTTAAGTAAAAGTATCAATACTGCAATGTAGAAATACTAAAAATTTACCCGAGTAAATGTACAAAAGTATTGATATCAAAATGTACTTAAAGTACCAAAAGTAGAAAGTACTCATTATGTAGAATGTCCCATTTCACAAGTTTTAAAATGTATAAAAATCGTTTTAAAATAGCAGATCTACAGGCTCACAATCCGTCTCATGGTGAGGCATTGTGAGCTTGTAGATCGGCTATTTTCAAATGGCTGAAATGTAGGTGTTATAGGGCTGAAATGGGTAGTGGAGATACAAGTTCTCTACCCTGGTATGAATGAATGATAACTCACCTTTTGAAGAATATAACATTACAAATTAGAAAGATTGGAAGCGCTTGCAATTACAGTGAGAAGATTTATTTTAAACAGTGGCCACAAATATTCAATAACAGTTGTGCTAGGCAAGTTTGGGATTTTCTCTCATGTAGGCTTACCCTCATAGAATCTACCACTTCATATCTAACCTCGCATCACCAGTCTTTCCACCTCGGAGGAAAGCCTGGTCTGTCTGCGTTACAGAAAACTCTAGGTCTAGGCCACGCCTACTGAAGAAAAAAAGAAAAAAGAATCCTCTTTCCGGTTCTGCCCATCTGGCCACTTTTTTTTTTTTTTACTTCCGCTCTCGACCGGATCATATACCCGAAAATGGAATGCTGCCCAGGCTACTCATAGAGAGGCTACTTCATATCATACATACACAGTCAACAGTCATAGTCAAGGTAATCAACTACAGGCACTGTGATAGGGTATCATAGGACCCAATCAAATGGATGCTGGAGCACCTGTCCTTCTGAGTCGAAAAGTCAGAAGTGACATTTTTGGGGGGCTTGTGTTGTCTATATGTTTGTTTGTTTTTTTGTTTAAAGGAAATTCTATCAAGTACGAAGATGGAAATCTGTAGTAGCCTATACTATTGTTGAAAAAACAACACCTTATGAATTTAAGAAGAAGGCCGCCTACTAACTCCGCTCTCCAACTCCCGCCTTCCAAATGGTTTAGTCTCATCAATCTATCAATTCAATAGAAGCAGCTGCGTTCCTACTTCCTCCTCCAGCCCCAACAAGTTTGTTCTGATTAATTAGGCTACATTACTCAGGTAGGCACTGTTTCAATTATAAAACCAAAACAACTCTATACTGTAGGCAACGTTTTATGTTATATTTATGTCCGTTTAAAAATGTATTAAGAAGCACACTGTAATTTCGTCATTAGCGTCTGTAGGCTACTTTGCAAGCATGCAAGCTATGGGTAGTTATTAACATGAAATGACGTTATCTGCGTCATACAACAACTCACTGTGTGTGTGTGTGTGTGTGTGTGTGTGTGTGTGTGTGTGTGTGCGCGCGCGCGCGTGGGTGCGCGTGCCTGCCTGTGGGCATGCGTGTGTTTTAAAACACTGTTTTCCTCATAATGTGATAAAACAGTGTTTGAGTAGCCTAGTTGTATAAAACATAACACAATTATACAGGACATGAAAACAGAATATTTTGAAAAGCCAAATTCAGGTCAGGTGGACTGTGGTGGTCAGAGAAGGACTAGAATCTTATCATTCCTTTTATTATGAAAGGTAAAAGATGAACAACTGTGTGATTATGAATATTTAGTGGCATTGCTGGTGTGGTGTTTTAGCTTGATATGACTCCCTGTCCCCAAAATGTTTGTGTATTGGCCATGCTATGTGACTTGGTGCTTTGCTGTGTTATTATTATTATTGTTTACCATGTTTAACATATTATCATGTGATGAGATGATGAGACCTATGTCAAGTACAGTCAATGTTGTTAATTGCCCTACTACAGTCCTATCTTGTATAGAAGAAAAATACCCCAAAAAATATAGCCTTCAAAGGCAAGAGATTTGTGCATGCATAATGAAAATTAAATGTAGATACACAAATGCATCTGCACAACCATACCCACAGACACTCTCGCACATACACACGTGTGTGTGCGTGTGTATGTTCTCTCATTCACATACTTTCTTGTACACAACACACAACACACAACACACACACACACGGACAGACAGAGACAATCAGCACTCACTTCCAATTGTGTTGTGTGATGTATATTTGTGTTTGGGGTTCTGTGTTAATTGCTCCTCAAAGCTGAATGACGTGTTGTGAAATTAAAGAGTTTTATTTAAACGAGCCCAGAGCTGAATCAACGTATGTCTGTCTCAGAGGTCAATTACAGGTGCTCCAGCAAATATTCATAGAGTGGTTGACAATTTATTCCAAATATGTACTTAATGCATGCAAGACTTTCGACACAACTCTTAAAAAATACATGTTGCCGCAATACAGGGTGTGTTGTGGTTGTCTAAACACAAATCGTTGCCAAGTTTACCCAATGTGATGTTCCAATCAGATACATCATACTATATTGAGGTTTTATGTTACAGCAGTGTTACTAAAAACAAACACCCGCACTCTCTTCACTTGCTCAATAAAGAGACTATTTTATTTATTCATAATAAACTAATAAAATAGTCTCTTTATTGAGCAAGTGAAGACAGCGTGCAGGTGGTTTTATTTTTTATAGTACGTGATTGCTCCACCAATGAGTGCAACCAGGAATGCAAGAACCTTTGGATTAACCCATTACCTGAGGCATCTCATCTGCAAATGCCTTCTAAATCAGCAGTTCTCACACTTTCAAGAATTCTTTAAAAAAATACCAGCTATACAAGCTCAAAGCGCGTCACTTCGTGCCACACTGTGAGCTTGTATATCTGCTATTTTTGAATAGCCAACGCAAAAATCTAAAATGAGGTTGGCAGATGTGACTGGTATTCATTGGAATGCCTTCTGAGGGCAGCATTGGTTGATTGATTTGGTGTCTCGGGCAGGTTGTATGGGCCTGTATGACGACATGAGATGGACTGTCAGGAGAGCTGATTTCAAGACAGATGAGCTGGCACCTGAGAGAAGAATTCACATCGAGAGGCAGTGGCAGAGACCAGAGCTATCCAGGCCGACAGGGAGTCAAGTGAGCGGGACACCGGGGTCACGATTCTGGGAGCCCGGGCCAAACTGGAGTGCATACCAAGTCCAGAGAACCAGGTCAGCTCACTTTCAGATAATATAACTGTCTCTGAGATGCCAAGTTAAAGGAACTCCATGTTTTCAACCGAATGCTGGGAATAGAACCTAGACATTACGGAGCTGATTAACAAAGTCATGGAGTCCCTGGGTAACTTGATTGTAACACCATCTAGGAGTCTTTACAAGGGTACAGCAGGTCCTGTTATTACAGTGTGTACCGTGTTACGCTATGAAGATTTAGACAAATCACTCCAATCACTTTTGCTAATTGGTCCGAATCTTATGCCACTGTTGCAACCCACAATTGATATCCTCTAGAATTGTGCTTTAATTTGGGCAAATGGCAGCATTGATAGAATGAAGATGGATGGATGGATGGATGGATGGATGGAAGGAGGGATGGATGGATGGATGGATAGATGGATAGATTTCTACATGGCCCAGGAGAGCCAGGGCAATATCCGTCATCGTTGTGTATTTCTACATAACAAGTGTCTGACCAACGAGGCAATCTCTCCTCAAGAGAGCGATCGTTCTTGCCTCTTCCCTCTGGTTAAGAGTGCCAGGGCTTTATCTGTGAGGCCGTGATGAATTCTCAGCAGACAGACACTCTGTATGGGCCCTGAGTGAGCGTGCATTTAAATGAACCTGCTCTCTCACTCTCACTGCCTTCATATGCTACACAAGGACTTCGAAACTCTCACTCTCTCTCGCTCCCATAAAGCACTACATCAAACACAGTAACAACATCCACCCCCTCCTCTCTATCCCTCTCTCATTCTCTCTCCAAGTCATTTTCCTCTCTGACACCTCTCCTCTCTTGGTCCACATCACTAAAGGCTGCTCTAATTTCCTTTTTAGGGTTGACTCATCCGTGCTCTTTCCCTCTCGCTTTTCTTAAAACCACTTACGTCACTTGCATGTTCGTTACAGCCGCTCAATCAAACCACAAGTAGTGGTGGCATGGCATCATTCTCCAACCCCTGTCACCCAGACACTCACCCCCCCCCCCCCCCCCCAACCTTCAACCCCCACACCTCCACTCTTGGTTTTGAAACAAAATGTGAGGCAGAACCCTGGCGATCACATCATCAAAGCTGTAAGTCAGCCCTCAGGCTGGCGGAGGTGGTAGTGGTGGAGGGGTTGTAGTGCTGCAAGACCCAGTCCTCCAGGACCATTACTGTTAGTCTAATTACTGTGGAGACACCTTGCCTTTACACCTGCTCTACTATTAAACCAATAGCTGATGCCTAGGAATCCTGCCTGATTTAGCAGTTAGAGTATTGGTCTCCCCAGATAACAGCATCCTTCAATAATGGTAACAAAGAAAAAAGAAAGAAAGATAGAAAGAAAGAGAGAGAGAGAAATATAATATTTCAGGCATGCTGAAGCCCTAGTCAGTAAATGCACTACTGCAATGTTTTGGATTTTGGTTTTGAAACCGGTTCAGGACGCGTGTCACATCTCCTTTACACTTTCTCATTCCTGTCTCTATAATGTCTATGTAAAGCGAAACTACCGTACAAATAACAAGAGAGCAAAAATCACATTTGGTTGTTTCAGTCGTACAGAAATAAGTCCTTTGGAAGCTGGTGCATTTCAAATGAAATGTTTTTTAGACACTGACTTTCACTAATGCTTTCACTATCAAAACAACACTGAAAAGTTTGACTTCTTAACAGCAATCCTTTATATATTTTTTATTTTATGTTTTATTCTTTTCTTGATAGTTAGTGTAGACTGTGGAGAGACAGGGCCAGGCAGTAACATTCAGCAAAAGTCTGTCTGGCCCGGTAATCAAACAGAGCCTATATGGTATTTGTCTTAACTAACTCAGCTATCAACCCCTTATAGCTTTTAATGTGTCTCTTCTCACTGATAGAAAAATCATAGATAAAACCAACTAGGACATGGTTTGGTGTTGGGTTACATTAAGCATTATACAAAGATAGTTAAGTTCACATGAATATAACATTAATTATGTATAACATGTGAAAGGTAACTTGACAAAGACTGCAAGGTCGAAATGTTGTTAATTCTCTGCTGCTGCTGAATTTTAAAGTGAGTTGCGAGCCACCTTGTTTTTTGTCATGTGAACATGTCTTGTGAGAGGTATCACTAACTTATTCAGACACTCTAAGAAAAGCTATTCAAACCTCAAAAGTAATTGTTTTATAGGAAATGAAGAAAAGTTCCAGATTTTTTCTTCTTCAATTGTTCAGGATTCCAATGTCTTGAGTGAAGCCACTCATTTGTGTCTCTGTAATTTCCGCTTTTCCGAAAATGTCCTGCATACATTTGCACATTAATGTAGCCTGTTGTGTGTGAAGAGGGAGTGTTTTCCTGTGTGATGTCTCGCTCTGTGGTGCAGCCCAGTTGGAGGGCAGGACCAACTGAGATGCAATGATTGGTTTTGTTCTCTTTCACCACAGAGAGCTTTAACACATTCAGTGTTATTGCCTGTTGTCAGTGGTGTCTCCATAGTAGACAAACACCTTTGTTACGTGTGTGTGTGTGTGTGTGTGTGTGTGTGTGTGTGTGTGTGTGTGTGCGTGTGCGTGCACGCGTGTGTGCATGAAAAAGTCGAGGTTGAATGTTTATCTCATGAAAAACAACACTACAGAGTATAAAAGTCCTGCTAGCGGCCCCTAGAGGTCATGCTGCTCCTTACCAACCAAAGTGGTTTGAACTCACTGACATTGCCATCCTTAGAGCCCCATACTCTATGTTCACAACCTGTGGGCTGGGGCCCACTGGTGGGCCGTGAGGATATTGCAAATGGGCCCCCAAATAATTGTCAGAACACTAAGACTTTATCGATAAGATAACATTAATATAAAAAAAATGCATATACTAAGTATACTACATTAGTTCCATTGATCCAAGCACGAACAAAATCAATTGATTGATCATTAAAATAAACATAACGGTTGGGAACCTGCCTCTGGGGCATTATTGAGGCAAACCCTCTCCCCCCTCAAAAAAAAACATTGTCTGCATCGTAGAGAATAGACTGTACTCAATCTTGGCCTCTCGTAGCTTATCTTTCACTGGATTGAAGGCAGTGAGACGTTTGTCAGCCTTGGCACAGACATCCAGGACAATGTGTAAAGCTGAGTCTAGGAGCCTTCCTTTGCCCCTGGGTATGTTCCTTTTTGGCATAGTAGTGCCATACTATGATGGGATGAGGCCCTGAGGGCACTTGCCTTTCTTCAGATTTGGGTCCAGAGATCTATGGACACGGTCAATGATCACACGAGATGTAAAGTTCTCGTGTGAGTTGTCCCGAAAAGAAACAAAACGAGTGAGATTAGCCCCTTCTGCTCTCTCCGGGACTCCAATGGCTCCGGTACTCTTACTGTACATTTTGTCGGCAAATCCTGGACTCAAGGGCAATACATTTCTCTTGTAGTCGCTTCAATTCGCAAGCCTGTGATTCATTCCAGCGGCAGTGGTTCAGTTGTTCAATCCGCTCAAGTTGTTGATGTTCTGTGCGTGCCATGGTAGCCTGCTCCACAGTTACTTCTTCATAGTCTTGGTAAAGTTTTTCAATTTTGTACTTCAAATCATGGTGTAGCTTTTGAGTGTTGGATTTAGTCTCCATCAGAAACTTTTCTTATTTTTTGATGAACTGGTCAAGTAGTTGAAAAAACTTTTTTAATAGGCACTATACTGTTACTGAGAAATATTCACTGGACGCTTGTTAGCATGGTGTAGCAATGCTAATGGCAATGAATGGTATCAACTAACTGGTATCTTTTTACCCTCCACTTTTGGAGCCTTTGCTCAAATCACACCCTTTTTTGAATTAATTAAGATCTGAACTACACACACGTTTTGTGACTGCATCTTGAACATCTGTGATGCTATCACAGTGACAAAATTCAGACCAGTGGCATAATTTAGTTAACAGCGCGCCCCAGTGCAGGCTACAGTGTATGATGGGCCCACACCCCTGACCCCCCCAGTGCATGCTAGTTACTAGTTATGTAACATACACACACACACACACACACACACACACACACACACACACACACACACACACACACACACACACACACACACACACACACACACACACACATTCGAATTCAGCACCATGGATAGCGCTCTGATACGCGATAAACTGGGTCACTCATATCAACCAAGTCAACTAATCAACCTAGAATGGAATGTTAATATAATTATAGCTGTTATTGTCTTGTACTCACCTATTTGAAAGGCATTTGATGAGCCTTGAATTGTGAAAAATGCTCATGCATTGTTATAAAATGGTGAAATGCAGTGAGTCTAAATAGCCCACATGGCTCATACTGCAGTAAGCACAATCCAATTTCAGAGAGTAGCAAAGCTAGCTGCATGACAGCTTCATACCAGCTTTTGTAAATGTATGAGAAAAAGCTGCAGAAAAAAAGTCAGCTTGCAAATGTGCTCACTGTTCAGCAATCTTGACCTTTGAATTCGGATTTTGGTGTATCTGGTAAATATTCGTGAGCTGTGCCCTGTGGAACATCGGTCTACTCCATTGCAGGCTGCACCCGGAAGTCATTTTGATGGCTGTCAAGTGAATAATATGGTTGATTCTCAGACATCCAAGCTGTACTTCTCCACTTACTGTATGCCCTTGTCCTTCAAACAGAGGTTTCCATCCACCTGTATCAGCCATTATCTTTTTATTATTTATATTTCTTACCATACAGTACCACCTTCTGGATTTGTCCAGCTCTCCTTGACTTTCTTTTTCCTTAACCTCTGCCCTGCCGTCTCTCTCTATCACTGTCACTCTCTTTTGGGCCATCTTTCATGTTCTCCAGAGCGTGTTTCTTTCTTTTTTTCTTCTCCTACTAGGTGTTGTGCTGGCGGGGGAGATATGGCCACCAATGTCTGTGTTGTTGCTGTGACTGTCTCTCTGAGATTTGCATAAATAAGCTCCCAGTCCCAGCATGCCCGCGCTGTTGCCCAGGTGCAAGGACATTTGCATATAGAGCCGTGATAGGGCTCCCCAGGGCCCTCTCGGCAACTGCCGAGCGAGTAGGGGGCCGGCAGCACCACAAATGAGTTCTGAATTGGAACCTTGCCGCTGCCCTCCATTTTATGTGTGTGGAGGCACGGAGCAAGGCAGAAGATGACCTGAGAGAGCGCGAGAGCAAGATCAGATGAGTAGCATATGGCAGCAGGCAACAACAGCAGCAGAGACTGTTGGTTAGATTTGGGTACATTCATTTAAATCATTTGTTTGATCCATAACTTGATTTGTTGCTGATTATGGATATCGGCGTAGATCAGTCTGTAAATTGCGCCTCCAGTAAGTAATGGATCCCATAATGACTTTTAACGGCTCTGTTGATGTATAACAACATTGCTTGTTGGACATCAACCAAGGCAATATCAGCGTAATATGTCTTCACTTTCTCCATTGGCCCCGATCATACTTTCCCATTACCATGGAGTCTCAGCGGCCCTTTGAATCAGCAAAATAGGGTTTGGGAGGCAGGGAGCTGAGCCCAGTTCTGATTAGTCACATGCAGTTCCTCTGACAATAGTCTCTCCATCTGAGCACCACATAGCTGTCTCTCATTCTGGAGAAGCACTCCGATGGGACGCCAGCCAGAGCTGCCTTCTGGGACCAGCCAGGGAATCCTGCAGGAGAAATAGGAACACACAAGGACCTCCAAAGCGAGATACTAAAACAGAACTACGATATGCATGTTTTATGATATAGGTGTGGTGTATAGCATCACTATATATATATGTTAACCATTTTCACCCAGGCATCCATGATTTGGGCATGTCACTACTATAGGCTAAAAGTAAAAAAAAAAAAGAAAGAAAGAAAATGGAAAACATCTGTCTGTGTGTCTGTCCATAGTATGTGTCTGGGGCCAACACATTCTCACAGATAGGCGTCAGTTGTTGCCGCTCTGTCATTTTCACTCCCTAATGCGTCACTATAAGACTACAAAAACTACAAGGCACGTATTGAAGCTTCAAATACTATACGAATCGAGGGTTTGGCCAGCTGCCTCGGTGGCTAACCTGGTAGCAGCGCTTAGCTGGCAACCTCCCGTGTTTATTTCTCTCTCGATTTTTTTTCTTCTTCTCTTAGCACAGTTTTTGTGAGGTTAAGATTAGGGTTAGGTTTAGGTACTATATTTTTTGTGAGGTCAGGGTTAGGATTAGGGTTAGGTTTAGGCATAGTTTTGTCAACATGCGCCGTCGCCATGGCGTTCCATCATGCCAAAACTTGACGTTTCAGGGCTACTGACAGAGCGGCAAAATGTGACACCTTAAGAGTGGCATGTATTTCCAACTTGCATCGTCCCTGACTTGCATCATTCCCGAGTAGGTCGGTGCCCGTTTATAACTGTGGTAACTTGCGTCGTTCCTGATTTACATCGTTCCCAACTTGCGTGGTCCCCGAGTAGACCGGCACCGGTCTAGTTTTCAAAAATAGCTGATCTACAAGATCACAATGCGTTGCACCGCAACACATTGTGAGCTTGTAACTCTTCTAATCTTCTCTTTTTGAAAATGTTTGAATAGGGCTTAAGTGGTTAATTACCCACCAGGGTCACATTTTAGTCTCCTGTAAGGCCAGTAATACCATAATAATTATATTAAAATATGCATAATTCTCTGCTTTTATTACATGTCAAACAGCTTCAATGGAAATTATTTTACTCAATAAGTAAGTTGAATTTATCTGGGGATGCAAAATCTAATAGAAGCAAGCAAGCCATTGCTGGGTACTTGGGTCATGCAGATGTATTGTCCAGGCAGGAAAAATCTCTGCCGATAGTAAAATACCTTGAATATAAAATTAACATATTACATCAAGTATGTGACTTTGGAGACATTTCAACCTCAATTACAACAGGCTGTCCTTCTACAAAAGGCAGAGAACAAAAAAATGGGATATGCTTTGATTCTGTGTGAGAGGGTGGCAAAGGGCTTTATCAGTAGTTTCCTTTATCTTCTCTGCTTAAGGGACTTAAAAAGGACCACCACAGCACAATTAGGCTGCCATTGGCTCTACCCTGACTCCTATTGAGGAGGGTCACCAATGCAGTTGTAGCCATTGATTGTAGCCATGAGTTATATAAAAACTAGAGTACGGACCAGAAATCCCCACTCATTCATTTCAATGAAGTTGACCACCCAGCACATACTCCCTCCTTCCGGGTTTGGGCACGCTGTTTTGATGACATATTGGGGCCCATTCGCATATGCAGTAGTGTCCTTTATGCGTCTACATCAGGAAATACCTCTGTGTGGAAACTTGGTAGTCAAGCCTATCGATTGAAACCCTGGGGGCTTGGTTGTAGTCCCCAAACACTGGAATGAGTTGCCACTACATGGCTGCCCCTAAACTGCATGTTAAGCAGTTGTAGTTTGATCAAGCCTTTCTTTTGTCCCAAAGGTCTTGTGAAGTTGTATTTCATTGTTTCTGTGTGGTCTACAGATCAGCATAGGCCTGTTGTGCGAACTTCTTATGAAAGTAGATAGTATGCTACTCATATGCTTTAACGCCAACCAGCTTGTGTTATATGGTCTGTGTTTCTGCAGAAATTGATGCATGTTTTAACCAGTGGTTATCAATTGTTGAGCATCGTGTAAATATTTAGTACAAATAAACCATTTAATGTCACATTAACATATTTTTGAACTTCAATAACATTATTATTTTTGGCAAAAACATTTTTACATTTTTGTGTGTTTTTATCTGCACTTGATCAATGCATTTGGTGTGCGTCATTGATTCACTACACCTCTTATCTTGCCAGAGGCTGCCATAGAGCCAAACAGGTTGAAATTATTTGAAATTATAATCTAATGCATCAATACACTTATAAGGCATTACAGCACTCTTTATAAATGTTTATAATCATGCACAACAACATATAGCAAGGTTTATGAAGTATTGTAATTGCTGGTCATAATCCTATATATTAAAACTGGCTTAAGGGAGGACCGGCGTGCGGACCACGTCGTCACGCTCATATCACCATGACATGAGCATAACCATATATTATAAGGAGCAATGCAGCTACTCCCAATTATGGAGTGTGTTGTCTAACCTCAGTCATGGCATCATGCGGCAGTGGCTCAGGAAATAGAGCGGCCGCTTGGGAACCGGAATGTTCCCAGTTCGATCCCAGGCTCCCCCAGAGTTAGTGTCAAAGTGTCCTTGACCAAGACGCTGAACCCCTATGCTCCTGATGAGCAGGTTGGTGCCTTTCACGGTTTCCTCCACCATCGGTGTATGAATGTGTGTGTGAATGGGTGAATGTAATGCACAATCTATGTAAAGCGCCTTGGATAAAGACCATTTACCATTAAAAAAAAATGTCATCTCCATATATGGGCACAAAAGGGGGCATGCCCATTTATTGGGCATATACTGATGACATCAGGGCATTCCATATATGGGCATAAAAGAGACAAGGACTGACAGATACAGAGACCTCAGTCGGGTCAGCGGTGAGACGTAGGTGTGAGTGCTGCGTAGCGGCCAAACCTGTAGTGCATTATAAGCTCAGCAAAACAGCACATTATAACTACCTGGTAACGCTTTACTTAAAGGTCCGGTCTAGAATGCATAATATTCGCATTTACAATGCATTATAATGCCTCATAACACTTGTTATAAATGTTTATAATTATGCATAACAACTTATAACAAAGACACTATATAACTGACTAAGTTTTGGTGGTTAAAATGTTGTTCCGCTGAGCTTATAATGCAATATGACCAGCAATTATAATACGTCATAAACGTTGTTATAAGTTGTCATACATGATTATAAAAATGTATAACAAGTGTTATAATGCCTTATAAGTGCATTATATATTCATTATAAATACGCTTATAATGCATTATAGACCCGACCTTAATATACAGTGTTAACATAAATATTTCCCTGATTGAGACCTCCCTGTGGCTGGCATGACCTCCACTACAAGCCCATTCAGGGCCTTTTGTTTGCCCCCGTGTTTGGCTCCAGGCCTTAATGGCAATCAAAGGGGACATGGCGGTTGTTCTGTCCTCAGCACTAATGACATTGGCACTGAAGCAGGCAGACAGACAGACAGACAGACAGACAGACAGACAGACAGACAGACAGACAGCACAGATAGACAGCACAGATAGACAGACAGACAGACAGACAGACAGACAGACAGGCACTGCGCCATCTGATCCACTGGCCTCCCAACACACGGCTTGGAGCCATGGAGTGCCGAGCCTTTTGCCGTGTCTCTTCAGAGAGCTCCCATTTAGCCATTCTCTGTGATTTCCCTCTCAGGAAACAACCAAATCATTTTCTCATAGACATGCTCATTAGCCGACAGCCCGTTCGCTGCCAGTTTCAACATTTGAATATTCCCGTGTGCTCCTCGGCAAACATCGGAGGTCTGATCGCTTCCAACCCAGAGCCAGTGCTGACTTGCCAGCAAAGCACTCTAAGGAACCAGATCCTAATGCCAAAGCAATAAACGATGGTTTAAAGAAAAGATCATAGCTCAACCGTCACGATACCTAATGACATGATGAGAATATGTCAGAATATGATAAGCCTTGTGGTTAAATCTATGCAGAGACGGGCAGTGTATTTGAGGTGAAGCAATGGATACACTGAATGGTTGGCTATCACAAACACCGGTCATTGTGTGACTCTCTCTCTCTCTCTCTCTCTCTCTGGCCTACATGCCATCAGTCACAGCAAGTTTAGTGTCTGAGACTGATTTACGTCCCCCTCCCTTTTTTCCCCCTAATATTGTTCTGTGGTAAATCTTCATTGTCTGTGGCTATTGAAATACAGAAAAAGAGAGATCAATATAATAAGTTTGGCACCGGGCCCAAATCATCCCTGACAATGTGCGAGGCAGGCATTTGAAATCATCGGTGCATATCCGCCGCGTTTGGGGGATAAAAATAATTCCTCGCCTCTTTGCCAGGGAGCGTGAGGCACAATGCCCAGGTCTGAAGGGAAGGGTGCCACATGGGTCTGCAAATTGGCTCAGGCGATCAGACACGGGCATCTCATTTTTGTGGAGGAAAAGAGAAGGGGGTGGGGGGGTGGGAGGAGAGGAGGGGAGGGGAATTGTGTGCGTGTGTGTGTGTGTGTGTGTGTGTGTGTGTGTGTGTGTGTATGTGTGAAGGGGTGTGGGGGTGGTGTTAGGAGTAAACCATTTCAATGATTTCCCTAACCTGGCACAGTGCAGGACGTGGATGGCTGCACTGGAGAGGAATTGCAACGGGTTTATTTGGCTCTCTGTTTGTTTCTTTATTGGGGGGAGGAAGCGAAGAGGGGGGGGCTAGAATAAGAGAGAGAGAGAGGAGGAGGGAGGGGTGTCTGTTTTCAGAGCAGCCAAAAACAGTATAGACGAGGGAGGACGTTGAAAGCAAATTGTTGTTTTGTTTTAGTGAATTGAAACCCATTCCTTTACATTTGCACACTGTTGCTGCTGATAGCTAGGACGCCCCTGTGATTTAATGCACCTGTATTTGTGAATAAGCATGTCTGGCGGTTGGAAAAGTAATTTCCTGTATAGAGACTGATCGATAGTATTAACTCCTGGCATGATGTCAAATTCGGTGTCAACATTTTACCCAGTGGCAATTATGGTGATAGTTCTGAACAAGAATGTCAGATTTTAAACGCTCAATAATATTTGAGAAACACAATGCAAGCGCACACATACACAGGTATACACCCCATATAACAAACAGGTACTTGTGTATACAAACACAGGCATGCGTGCATACACACAGGTGCACATGCATACCAGTACAAATGCAAGTAGGTTAATGATGCATGTACTGTGGATGCACGTGCACAGACATAGAAATGCATGGGTCTATGTCTGTGTCTACCTACATAAGCAGAGTATTTTTAAAACACAGTCAGACATGCACACACACACACACACACACGCACACCCACACCCACACGCACACGCACACGCACACACACACACACACACACACACACACACACACACACACACACACACACACACACACACACACACACACACACGTGCAAGTGCATACATGAATACCCCTGACACACACGTCCCCAAGTTAATGCACACATGTCGTGCACACATACTGTATACACATGCAAGAATGCAAATGCATACACGAATGCCCACCCCCCCCCACACACACACACACACAGTAAATGTAACTTTATAAATGCTATTTTTACCACTTTTTGCCATTTCTAACCATAACCCTCATAAGTCTGAGGGTTTAATTAAGTGCCGGCATGCACCTAAATTAGCTGATCTATAAGCGATGCGTTGAGCTAAAGAATATATTTTAACCATTTCTCTTTTGAGGACCAGTCAAATGGTCCTCACAATACTTGTGGGAACATTTGGTCCTCACAAGAATAGTAATGCAGGCGTACACACACACACACACACACACACACACACACACACACACACACACACACACACACACACACACACACACACACACACACACACACACACACACACACACACACATGCCTGCGTCTAACCCAGGTACCTCTGGCACCCTGCAGACCAGGACTCCGCTGTGGAAACCTCAGCGGGGGAGGCAGATTAAAAATGACAATCACTCGGGGTGCGCGGCAAAGACCACAGGAAACGCAGGTGCCTTTGTTAAGAGACACCCAGCGCTCTAAAGGGCCTAATTATCTGCTGTTATTTTGGCAGTTATCAGGCAGAGAATAACTCCCCCGCTCAGACGCAGAGTCACACAGCGAAAAAATTACTCACTCGCTCGCGGTGAGGTATAATATTGCGCCGTTGACAAGTTATGCATATTATATGCTGTGTTGGAAATTTCATGACAATTTTAGCAACGGCGAATGAGCATCTGGTCAGGGATATATGCTTTTGTGCGTGTTTGTGTGTGTGTATGGACAGGAAATAATCAATGTCACCGGCAAGAATTTCTCAAACGTCATCATTGTGAAGTTTACACTACACAAACAGTATGTAATGTAACGTGAGAACTGACAAACAAGCGATAAATGAAAAAAAAAGAAATGTGTTATTTTTTTATAATAGCAAAATAAATAAATAAATGAAACAATAGCTAAAATACTACTGCCATTTAAGTTTGTTATAATGGATGATAAAGATGAGAGGAGATAACAAATGCCATTTTCTCCTATCACTCGGGGGCTAGGTGGCACTGTTGGGCATGGTTTCACACGCACGCACGCACGCACGCACGCACGCACGCACGCACGCACGCACGCACGCACGCACGCACGCACACACACACACGCGTATATACAAAAACATACACATGAAAGCAAGCGCGCACACACACACACACACACACACACACACACACACACACACAGCATACACAGAGATCCTCCTCTCAGCTCATGAGCAGATAATTGGACAGTTTTATGGAGGATATGAACTCTGAAGGGGAACTTAAGCCATCTCATCATTGGTATTCAGAGTCTTGCATTCATATGCATAAATACAAATACAACACATTCACTGCACTGAACAAAGACGGGCCTTCCTGAAAAGGAGGTAGGCCTACCAAACATCCTGAATACTTGTGAAATTGAAGTAAAGATTAAGGGGAAGTGAAAGACCTCAGGTAGAACTCGGAACAAGTCTCCAGACCCAATCGGAGGGACCAGATTAGTGATTATGGTGCGGAATAATACATGATCCAGAAATAATGTATTTCTTTAGTGCAGTTTTTTTTTACTTGTAGTCTGATAGGGAAATATAATATGCTTCGCTTTATTGGCATAGTAGTGTGTATATGCAGGTGTATCCTGTGTGTGTGTGTGTGTGTGTGTGTGTGTGTGTGTGTGTGTGTGTGTGTGTGTGTGTGTGTGTGTGTGTGTGTGTGTGTGTGTGTGTGTGTGTGTGTGTGTGTGTGTGTGTGTGTGTGTGTGTGTGTGTGTGTGTGTGTGTGTGTGTGTGCGCGCACGTGCGTGTGTGTGCGTGTGCGTATGTGTGTTTGTGTGTGTGTGAGTGTGTGTGACAGAAAGAAAGACAGCAGAGAGACAAAGAGAGAATTCATGTTTGTGCGTATTCAAATGTTTAATATGTGTGTTTTATTGTTTGTGTGTGCACCACGCTTGAGTCTTTGACTTTTTACGACACATTTGCCTCTTCCTTTTACCTTGCGATTTGAGTTAATTCTCCACCATGAATAAATCATTGAAATCTTTGCAAACTAAAATGTATTTGATTGCCCGTTTCAAATATTTAAACTAAGTGAATTGTGCAGGGGCGCAGCAACTTGTTTTCGTCTTGCTGCACCTCAAAACACAAAAGTGGGCGCATCATTCGTGAGGCAAGTCTAAACAACATGTTCCTCATTATTTTTGTTTTGTTTTTGCGTTTCAAGATGCATTGTGCTAATGCGGTCTCCAGTTCGGCATCCACACAGATACCCTATAGCCTCATAAGTCTCTCTGTTCAGCCCCTGTTCATTCACCTCTCAGCAGAGTATTTGTGCCAGGCAGGCTCCTCTCCCGCTGTAGCTACTAATGTAACTGGCTCTATATAATATGCAGTTAATGGTGCATCAGCGTGTATTCTCCCTGCTGTCCTCCCTGCATTACAGTGGATCACACGACATGGCCTTGCCCTGCAGGAATACAAGCCCGCTTGTAATTGAAATGAATCAGACTATCAAGGACCCAAACTTTCTCCCTTTCTCTCTCTCTCTCTCTCTTTCACTCTCGTTCTCTGTCTTTGTCTGTTTCTCTCCATCTGTCTCTTAACCCATTCAATCCGGGAACGCATCTACAAATGTTTTCTAAATCCTTTCTGAAAACAGATTTCTGAAAACCGTATGTTGCTATAATATCAGTGGTTCTCAAACTGTTTCGGGTGGTCAACGGACCCCCATCTGAAAATGTTCTGTTCCAGGGACCCGCAGAGGCAAATATTTGAGTTACAAATGTTCGCTTTAAAAACAATATATACAGTATTCAAAGATTTGCTGAAATTGTCATGATTTTTCAAAAATAGCAGATCCACAAGCTCATAGCGCGGCACTCGGTGCCGCGCTATGAGCTTGTAGATCTGCTATTTTTGAATAGCCAAAGTATATATAATAATGGCTCTACTGTAGCTAAAATCTAAAATGACACAGATGCGTTCCCGGATTGA
>NC_139953.1:15091894-15099394 GCF_963454915.1 Gymnoscopelus microlampas
AAAAAAATAAGATGATAAAACGTAGATTAGCATTTTAGAAACTGCCTGCATCCAGCGCATCATTCTGCTTCAAAGAAGAAAAAGATAAATGATGATGCCATTAAAAGTGAACTAATTAAGGAATGCTTCTTTTAAAAACTCATTAACTGCACCCTCATTTACATAATGATGCATATTAATTAAGTTTTAATGAATCTGAGCTTCCATCAAGTCTCCTCTCCTTGGCAGTGGAGCCATCTCCACAAATGAATAAACACTTCTCTTAAGTATATTTCTCAACATAAATGGGAAATGGGTTTTAAACAATAGCAACAAACAAACAAAAAACCTGCAGTCTCTGGCTTGGCAGAAAAAAAACCCCATATAATTCAAGGTCAAATTTCAACAGCGCTAAATCCGCAAAATCAAATGCAGACGTCAATGGCTAAAATGTAAGTATATTTTACAACCAAAATGAAAATAAATCAATTTCTGAATGGGTGTGTGCATCATCTAAAGGTGATTCCATATAGTGTTTTTTTTTCCTCTCTCTCTTTTTTTCTTCCATGGAAACACATTAAATCCAGATTGTGTGTTTAAACAGAGAAATGCTATAGTGGCAGGCTATGGGCTTTTAATGAGATGCATTTTAAATTAGGACGCACCTCTCACATTGCCAGCTGGTGACTGTTCAGGTGCTCATGTGTTGTGAATGACGGAATGTGCACATGCACACACACACACACACACACACACACACACACACACACACACACACACACACACACACACACACACACACACACACACACACACACACACACACACGAACACACACGCACTTGCGCACAAGTGCTTTGTATACATGGACACACATACGCACACATATATGTACTTACATACACACAAGTCAAGTGTAAACACCCATAAATGCGCACACACACACACACACACACACACACACACACACACACACACACACACACACACACACACACACACACACACACACACACACACACACACACGCGCGCACGCACGCTAACCCGCACACATACGCCATCCCCCTCTCTTTCTCACTCATATTCTTTCCATGTCACACCATTTGCCAATTTCTCACAAATATACCAACAGAAACTGCTAGGAGTCCTCCAGTGGGGTGTGAGTGACTTCATTTCTTTGTTTAAGCCACGGCATAAATCAATCTGTGAAGTCAAGAAGATTTTTGCTAAAAGAAAAAACTCTGTGGCAGTAGAGCTCAAGGCCCTAACATGGACTGAGGAACGATTTCTGGTGATATCAGAGCTACCTGTCACTTTTGTCAAAAAAGTCATGGTAAAAAAAAAAAGAAGCTTATTAAGCAAATGTCTATATTGCAGGGGTCTTCAACAGGGGGTACAGGACCCCTAGGGGGTCCTCAGAGTTACTACAGGGGGGCTGCCAACTCTTTGTGTTATTGGAATTCTTTTTTTTACATGGACCACTTGAACCCTAGCATCCCTATTCTGAGGGGAACATTAGCCGAAAATAGCCGATCTACAAGCTCACAACGCCTCGCCGGCTATTTTCAGCAAAGATGTTTGGTGTAGAGGGAAAAAAGAGCAGGCCAAGTACAGAGCCAAAGGTCAAGTTTACTAAGTATTGAGGGTTTTTGAAGTGGTCAAATGTCTGAAACTACACATTAACATGAATCCAATATGCAGTGCTTAATTTCTCTCAGCTAAAGGGGTCCTTGGCCTGAAAAACATTGACGACCCCTGGTCTAAATGTATACCAAAATGATGTGGACCATTGGTTGTACACTTAGTTCAAAATACATGAACCCTAGAGTCCCTATTCTGAGGTGAACATTCTGCAAAAATAGCAGATCTACAAGCTCATTTCAGTGTAGAAGGAAAAAAGGAGGGGGCCTACTACTATAATTTCCCTAGGGGACTCTGGTCAACTACAGTAACATAAGTGTAGTATGTAGGGTTTAAGTGGTTAACCACTTAACGGCCAAATTGATATCTCGTCGTACGACTGTGTCACGCAGGAAAAGTAGGCGGTCAATGTGTTGAGATGTCACCCGTTGTGAGCTTGTAGATTTGTTATTTCAGAATTTAGTTTAGCCTAAAATGACATGCTCAAAACAGGATTGCCAAATTAAAAGTGGTTAAGCACATGTCTTCCTGTTAACCTCCCCAGCCCTACACATACACACACACACACACACACACACACACACACACACACACACACACACACACACACACACACACACACACACACACACACACACACACACTTAACTTCTCTGCCAGAGCTATAAAGTGCCAGTCACTTCTAGGACTTTATGTATCGTCACAAGATATCAATCTGGAATCATCCCATCCGTCACTGTCTCATTGTGGTGTGATGTGCAGAGGAATTACCACCCTACTTAGACCATGTGCATACCAGATCCGTCACACCACGCATACTGCACACATACATACAGTATGTACAGTACACGTGGTGCTAACAACGTAGAATAACGACCCGTATAGCCACTTTCACCCTAGCGTCCCTATATTTTCAGCACGTCATTATAGGCAAATTTGAAGGAAAAAAAACAACAACAAAAAACACTCTACAAGCTCACAATGCATTGCAATGTGACATGTTGTGAGCCGAGTAAATTGGCTATTTTTTAAGATTTTTGATTAGGGCTTAAGTGGTTAGACCATGTGGATACCAGATCCATCACACGATGCAGACTGCACACATGATGTACAGTTTGTACAGCAAACATTTTGGTAACAACGTAGAAGTCTGTACGGTCGGTATACATGCTTGTTGCTGCACTGCTATTTCTAAATGCTTGTTGCTGCACTGCTATTTGCTAAAACGTGCACTAAAGCATTCTGGGTAGATCTAAAGTGGAAGTGTTTCCATGCAGAGGCCTCCACGTGGCCTTCTCTTTTCATTTTGTTTGTGTGTGGCCATGTGTCTCCCTGACTATGAAGGGCTTCCTTCATAAGGCAGGAAGACAGACAGACAGACAGACAGACAGACAGACAGACAGACAGACAGACAGACAGACAGACAGACAGACAGATAGACAGGTGATCAGGCAGACAGATAGACAGGTGATCTGGCAGACAGATCAAGCAGATGAGGGGGTGGGGGGTCAAGGGTCATAACGATCAGATGATTGGAACTGGAGTGAGAGAGAGTGCAGCGGCGGTGCGGGGCGAGCGGTGGGAAAGCAGATGCCCGTTAATTAGGGGAAATGTGATGGACAAGATTTGATCAGCGGGGGTACGGCTGCCTCCCTGCAGCATGGCAGCTGTTGCGAGGGGGCTGGGGTGTGTGTGTTCCTGTCCCCACAGGGCACCGCCACACTTCGCAGACACGCCAGGAAACCATCCGCGGGTCGACGCAGCGCCCCGTGGAGAAGGACTATTTACAGCACAATACTATTCCAGTCATTAAACTCTCTGCCATTGAAGTTGTTGTCGTCTCGACGCTGGAAAGTTTTTCATTATTTCCATCTTCGACGTGAAACGAGGGTCGGTTTTCCACTCGCAGCCGTTTAGGTTGTTGGTTTGGTTTGTAAATGTTGTGACACTAGTGATATGATATGTTAACTTTTTTTGTTTATTTATTTACATGTACACAGCAACATCCTCAGTGTAACTCTGAGAGTGTTCAAATATAACCAAATGGACCCTTAGGGGCACATTTGGTTATATATGGGAAACTAAAGGGAAACTTTGGCGATTTTCACGCTAAATCCCATTGTTCTGATGATGTGAGGAGAGTAATCATCAGGCATACGGAATGTACGCCCAGTATCATGAAACAACACATTTGTCATCATCATTTCGCAACATCAACAAATTGTGGAGAAATACACAGAAGTCATAGGGTATTTTTTGCCAACTACTGATCTCACATCAGAACAATGGGATTTAGCTTGAAAATCTGCAGTTTCCCTTAAAAGTAACACTGAGAATTGTACTGTGTAACATGCAAAGAGAAGACAAAAAAAAACTAGGATCAAATTAATCGGTTAGGCACTTTATATCTGTGTCAAATCTCCTCTGCATGAAAATACAAAGTTTGTCACTTCTTGGATGTTTTTGTTGTTTAGTGAAAGGAATGAGAAGACTACCTCTGCTTTGCTGTTGAATGTTTTGAAGCAAATCAACAGTCGTCAAAATCCTTTGTTCTCAAAGCCCAAACCTGATTTGGAAATGTACTGTGTAGAGGCTTAACAGGAAATGCATTTAATTTGCTACAGAAATGCATTTGAGTCTGCCTCACATTAAGAGCTTTAGGGAGGATTTTGTTAACATAATTTCCAAACTTTTTTCTTATTTTTTTACAAATGGATCCAAAATATTTTCAAAAAGATAATTAAAGGACCAATTTTGCCCTCCTGATGGCCCATTGTTGAGTTATTGCCCAGACTTTGGAAACCAGACAACATTCCCTAGCATTCTCTGATACAGATAAGTCCAGAGTGTAATTTGTGCAAAAGTTAAATCAATTTTACTGTGTACTATTCAGCCTATTTCTGACAAGAAGACCCCCACCCCCCAAACTCAGGACTATATTCTGGTAGTGACTGTCACTTACAGTACAGTAGGTCCCCTCGCCATTCCTTCTGAAAGTGAGTTTCAGAGAGTGAGGAGTTATTTCTCGGTTTGCCAGTGACAGTCTGTCTCTGTCTATGTTTATGTACAGTATCTGACTACCTCTGTCTGTCTGTCGGCCTGTCTGTCTGTCTGTCGGTGGTCAGCCTGTTAAGGTGCCTGTCTGGGAATATTTCTGTCCATCAGAGCCTGTGAAGATGTAATGTATATGGACACTACTATCCATGCGTGCCCACTGAGACGGCCAAACCACAGTAACAGATCTAAAATACTTCACTCCTCTTTCTTTCCTTCATTTTGACTCAAGTTTGACTGTGACAAGTTATGTTAACCAAAAAAATTATAATTGAGGAAAGTTTTCAAATTGTTAGTTGAATGCGTTCATTTTTTATCTTTTAATCAAACACATTTACTCACCTATGTCTAAAACAAAACTTTCAATGAGAATAGAAACTTCAGATTGTTCAAACTAATCAAGAAAAGAACACAAATATATGAAATTATGAACAGGAGAAGTTGTGAATAGTTACTATATTTAAAGTTACATTAGTAACAGCAAATGTGCAAGTGTATATTGCTGTTTGTTTTAATTGTGTAAATGTGTAAGAGAAGACAGTCAGTGAGTTTGCACGAGTTTGCGCGTGCTTCATTAGCCAGAAGCTTTTGATGATTTTTTTTCTTCTTTTTTTCATGTTAAATTTTTCATTGCATCAAAAGGATTGCCACGTCTTTGTTTCAAGTGGCAGAATTTGGCAGAAATGGAAATAAGAAAATTATATTGCTACTCAGAAAGTGTCACTCACCCCCCACACACACACACACTACCACAACACCACTGCCGCCCATTAAAACTTACCTTCTTTAATCAATTCTTAAATGTCAAAGACAATCATAATTTAACACCATCTTCTGCATGTGATTCTTTTTAATCTGGCAGTAAATAGGGCAGCCCTGTCTATCACTTCGCTTTCTCCCATACACCAGAGACTTAAGGTGTTTCAACAATAGCTCGTGAAAAGAAGAGAGAAAAAAAACAAAAAACAAAGAACCAGTTCTTTTCTTCATCCTTTTTTCATTTTTTTATTTTTTCCCTCCCCCTCTTCCACTCGAATCCCTGCAGAGAACACCAAAGGTACGGAAAGTGTAGAAAGGAGGAAATGAATCCGGGCGATGATGAATAATTTGAATGTTGAAATGAAGCCGTTTCAGGAGTGAGTGAGAGTGAGATACAGTATACTGCACAAGACGCAGCCATGGGGAGCCTACAATTAGGTCACCCAAAATAAAACGGCATCCTCCGGTAGCTCTTGGAGTTGTCAAATCCAATATAATTCGATGCCAACAGAATTCTTGATTTGGTAGCAAAGTGAGAGTGAAAAGAATGAGATCGAAGGAGAGAAAGAGAGGGAGAGAGAGGGAGAGAGAGAGAGAGAGAGAGAGAGAGAGAGAGGCGCAGTTTGGGGGGCCCCGCTTCATGATTTATGTAAAAAATAATATCGTATGGGCTTTTCATTTGCGTACTCATCCCATCCTTGAGTGGGATAACGACCATTGGCAGGGTTGGCGTGTATTGATTATCGTGATCTGTTTGTGAAGCGGTAACCGGAATGCGGCGACTTCATGGAAAGACAATTAAACAGATATACCTCTCACTTCGCTGTGACAGTATATTAAATTTAATGACGGCTGTGCAGGTCGACGTGCCTCGAAAACGCACGTGCGGGCTGCCCTGCCACCGTTTCCCACCACGTTCCCCGCGCTGGGTGACAAAACTTTCACTGGGGAAAAAGTTTACAAAGCGTCAGTGCAGTGACAAAAAGTCAACAAAACAGCCAGCCAGCCAGCCAGTCGATAATATGTCTCCCCTTCTCCTCTCTCTCACTCTCTCTCTATCTCTACTCTATCTCTATCTATCTATCTATCTATCTCTCCCTCGCTCTCTCTCTCTCTCACTCTCTTCCGACACCCAGCGGGAAAGCGAGGCTCCTCCGGAGAGCACGGTGTAGCACGTCTCCAGGTGACAGATATGTCACACCGCCTAAAACCCTGTGGCACAATTATACCTCTGTCGCTCTGAAGGGAGAAGAAGAAGAAGGAGAAGAAGAAGAAGAGGAGGGAGAGGGAGGTGGGGGTGGGCTGGGGTGTGGTGTGGTGGGGTAGAGAGAGAGACAGTGAGTGAGAGAAGTGCAGGGGAGGGAGTGGGTTGGTGCTGATGCTGATGGCGACAGTGGATGCTTTGCTCCTGGCTTATTCAAAGCGACAGCCCAAGGGATGCCTCTCGCTCTTTTAACAAAGCACTTGGTTTTTTTTCCTCCCCCTCTTATTCTGCTTCTTTTCCCCTCTTTTTTTCTTTTCTCGAATATCGCTGGGTGACGCTCCAGTCAAATCCTCGGGGCTTCAGTCCCCCCCGCCCCCCCCCCCCCCCCCCATCCCACTCCTCCCGTCAGCCATTTGAGGATGCCTCAGAAAAACTTTTCTCTCGCAGACATCGGGGCCCCGTTTTGCTCTCCGATGTTTAAAAATGAATAATCCAGTGCCGCTGCGGCCATGTGGAGGGTTACTTGGGAGCAAAGATAGATGGCAGTTTAATGTCAGACACACGCAGACATTACAGCTGAGGGATCACCGATGTGTCCCCCCCCCCTGTGGTGAACTTCATATCAGTGGCAGTCTGTTTCATTGCACACCGGTAATTAGACAGAATTATCTTGATTCTTGATGAGCTTCTTGTCAAGGTTTGGTTCACACTCGGCCGGAGGAACTAATTGTCTTTTCCTTTTCTCTCTCTCTCTCTCTCTCTCTCTCTCTCTCTCTCTCTCTCTCTCTCTCTCTCTCCCTGTCTCTCTCCCTCTCTCTCACTCTCTCTTAATGTCAACTTTTCAGAAGCTCCCGTTACTAT
>NC_139953.1:15104394-15126966 GCF_963454915.1 Gymnoscopelus microlampas
ATGGAGTCGCCAGTCGCTTCTTTTCACACAAAAAAGAAAGTATAGTGCCAAATCACGTTGGTCAAATTAGTATACAACGTGACAGTGAGGAGTTTCACCCAGAGGGCGTAAATGAATGCGTGCGGAGGAACACGCTATCCCTCCAAGTCCCGCTCCCTGCTGAATAGGCCAACCTGTAGGAGTCGCTACTGTACTGACAGAGAACACCCTCCACTGTTGGCTCCCTACCCGTGAACACAAATTACGTTTGTTGGAGTTCCTGGCCAAGCCAGAGGTACTGTGCAGGACCCCTCCATGGACGTGGCCACCCAGACACCCTACAGTAGATCCAGTAATATAAGTTCACTTTTTTAGCTCAGTGGTGTGCAGCATTATTGGTTTGATCCCAGTGATACTGTGGTTTTGAGTTGGTCACATGACCCTGAAAAGAACTGCTGCATTGCTGTAACCCTATACTACAACATTAACAAATCACACATAGGCTTAGTGCAGCTTGCACAAGGAATTTAATCTGCTTTGCCCTAAATGCTTGTTCTTTAGTTAGCGCAGCCCCACAATGTTATTTTGTTCCCCCTGCCAAATAAGAAAAAAAGGATGCATGATAAAGCACAATGATGTCAACATCCATGCTAACTGCTGTTTTCAGCTGTTCAGTTATGCACGTTCTTGTTTGCGTGTCGTGGTATGATAATATGTGGTTACAGTACATGTTTGTGTTTGCAAGCTGGATTTCAGCACAAGTTGTTTTTCTTTGTATTTAGATACATTAACTTTCATAATGTATGAAGATCTTCCATTATGTTCAGAGCACGGACAGTGACCTCACATCTGTACTCTCTAAATGTCTGAGACTTCTCTTCCCTCTCTCCCCACCCTAACACGACCCTTCCTCGCTCTATCTCTTGCTCTCTCTCTTTTCTCTATCCCTTTCTCTACAATTCAAATAATGTTCCCTATGCAAAACGAGAGTTTTTGGCAAATCTTTGGGAAATGAATCAAGCCGAGTTTTATTAAAAAGGATTTGAATATTCAAATGAACGCTTGACTGATCTTTTGTTTAAGCCCTCTCCCTGTCACCAGTTATTAGCTCGAGAGGGTGAAAACTTTCATGTATTTTGGTGAATTTCACATTTGATTTACACTGGAGGGAATTTTATTAAACTATTATTTACATTGACTTATTTCCATTCTGGTTTGCTCTGCGAAAAAGTTTGAGTTTGACATTTTTCTAACAAACTTCTGTGTTTTTTCTTGATTAGCTATTATTATACATTTGCAGTGATGCCCTGCGAAAAAATCGGATTTTCCCCTGACTGTTTACTGAGATGTAATTGGCTATCTGGAGAGAGAGAGGCAAAGGTACCGGGAGCCAGATTGAACTTCTGTGAGGGAACTGAGACAACTACAGTGATGTACATCCTAGTTAAGTACACAATGAGATTAGCACTTTAGAAGTGTGTATCATACAACAGTGGACACATCTAAACTTGGGGGCAATCACTCTGCTTGAGATAACTGTAGCTGGTTATTCTCCTTTCTCTTCTCCTCCCTTCTCGTGGTAATTACAGCCGCACACTCACAGTAAAATCCTTAGTGTTTATTTAACTCTGAGAGTGCATACATGGGAACCAACCTGTAAGGGTCCATTTCCATTTGTACACTTCTCGCAGTTACAAATGGATAAATGATCACTGAGGACTTTACTGTGCGTTCAGAGTAAAACAGACAAAACCATTGTTACGACGGAGATCAAAATAATGACACATCGGCCCCGGTGAGAGGAAGGGATAAAAAAAAGAAAACCTAAACCTAGATTGATTGTGTTTTTTGCATGAGAAGCCGTTCAGCGATGTTGAACAAGTGGAACTCTGTGCAGTGATTCAAAAAAGGACAACTTGCCCTCTGTGTGAGGCGCGTTAAACAAACCAAGTAATAGTGGCAGACTTCCCATTAATTAAGCTTGAGGGATCCAGTTACAATCCTCCATTTGTTGATGGGGAATTGCATACTTCACAGCCTCTGCCCCTTTGATGGTAGTTTTGGGACCAACAAATTGATTGATGGATAGCTATTTGCATGTATCTAAAAAAAAAAGAGGAAAAAAAGCATCTCCCACTTATTTTTTTATATTGAAATAATGGAATGGAAGTAAGCGTGTGTGGGTGGGGGCCGGGGGGGGTCTTGTTAAGCGGAATTCATTTTCCACCAGATCATAATGCGATCATAGTAGGACTGCTTTTATTGTGCCAGTCAGCGCTATAACACACACACACACACACACACACACACACACACACACACACACACACACACACACACACACACACACACACACACACACACACACACACACACACACACACACACACACACACACACACACACACACACACACACACACACAGTGACAAACAGGCAAACATAGACACATGCACACATACAGAAATGCAAGTACGTCTTATTTTGTTTAGGGACTGATTTCATTATTCCATCTCACTGTGCTCTATTCAAGCATGCACAACCGCCTTGCGGTCCTCTTTATTCATCTGCAGACTTTTATGATCAGCCCAATCACGCATGTACTGAAACACTGCAAAATCCTATGTGTTAATTTATCCACTTTCAACCTGGCGTCCCTACTTTCGGCATGTTATTATAGGTGACAGTTTAAAAAAAGATATATATATATTTTTTTTCCTGTAGCAGAGCTACAAGCTCACAACAGCTTGTGAGGATGCTATTCGTTACTCTGTCATGTTCTAAACCAGAGCTATTCAACTATATTCTTAAGGGGGCCAGATTTGAAAACTGGGGGGCCAGACATTCTGGTGATGACTTCTCCTTAAATTTGTACAAAAACAATGCTCAATACAATTAGAATGCTACAGATGGCTTAATTAAAAAAATATTGCTGAAGCTTCATTTTAAGTGCTTAGATAATATTTCATTGCATCATACTGTTTCACTAAACAGTAAACAATGTCATTGTTTTTACAATAGCACTTGACAAGTAGTAATTTGTAGTAATAAAATAGTAACAGTAAAAGTAATAATTCTGTACATCACCTTTACCACCATAACAACTGTAACCATAACATTGTTGATCTAAAACACATTTATAGCTGACACTTCCTAATGGGAGAAGTCGCACATTTTTTATTGGGATTGATTGATTGCATACTTTATTAACAGTTTGCAAATAGTACAGTGTGGTACTATTTTAAGTGATGCTGAAAGGATAACACAAAAAGCCCTAGGGGCTTGTTCCCATTGTGGTCCTGTGTATTCAATTCATCACGTAAAGGGCAAAGGGCAGAAACATTCGGCACATAGATTTACATTCGAATGCAATGTACGTTTTTATTGCATTCATGTGAGAGAAACTGGATTGCAGTGTATGTTGATCCTAACATGTTTGGAAACTGCACTGCGTAAATAGACAGACTTATTGCTCTCTAAGATCAACTTATTGCATGTTGTCAACCAGTTATGTCATTATCAATATTAACATCAGTTGTTAATCAGTCGTGGACCCTTGTCAGCAACGGTTTTCATTTAAAAGAGATGTCTACCCTGCATTATGGGTCCCAAACAAACTTGATTGATATCTGAAAGACTGAAGTCATCGAATCTTGTTACAAAGTCTAAGAACAAATACATTGAAGTCCACAGGGTGTGGCCATTCAGCCTTATGGCACATGCCTATCCTTTCAAGATAAAAAAAGTTCTCAAAATAGCAGATCTTCAAGCTCACATAGCGGAGCTTGTAGATCAGCTATTTTCGCTATCGTACAAGAAGTATATACTTCAACAGTAAAAAACAACTTCATACTTCCTAAGGTTAACACAAGCATCAAAACGATATTTTAAATTGCATAATATGCAATATTTTTTATTAGCACAAAATGTGTGTGTGTGTGTGTGTGTGTGTGTGTGTGTGTGTGTGTGTGTGTGTGTGTGTGTGACGCTGTACATCAAAGTCGATTATTCACTGATATTTTTAATGTATGTATAAAAAAATATGTATTTTTTCACAGTGGCAATATATCTACAGCAGACATGCAGCTCTGAGCTGGTGTTGGTAGTTCTCCTAATCCATTCATGGTTGATTGTTGTTAGATCATTTCATAATGTACGTGACGTTGTACCGTCACTCAATGTAGGTGGGGCGCTATAACAGCAGCACTCATGCCAGAAATATTCTCTTTTTTTAAAAGCAGAAAACAACATGGCTCTACGCTCAATGCTGACAACAGTGTGTAAATACTTTACTTACTATTGGTGAGTTTATTACTGTAGTTTGTTTAACATGTTAGATTGGAGACACAGACATGTGGTGATGTCCAGGGTATAAGGGTGGTACAGTAGCAGTCACTCATTCCTGTTGCCGAGTATATCCACAGTTTGGCAGGACACTCTTTAAATTACAGTAGCTCTTGCGGTGATGTCATGTTTCTTATTCAACTTTATCTTATGGTTATCCAACAACGGTGCAAGCGTGCATCTTTTAATTAACCGTTTGTTTTTAACCGCTCCAATGATTTGGAGAAAAAGGTCCATACTACTGTATATCCCTACTTTTTTTACAGTTGTGAAAACAAGCCATTTTCCATGGGCGATCACTCTGCAATGGCGGATCGTGTTAGAAATATTATTGTTCCAGACGTTAGACGGGACCCTCGGCCATCGCCCAGACACCCTTTGTTTACATCCGGGTCCTCGTGGAGGCTTCTGCAGCTCTAAAACGATCGGCGTAAACCGTAAGAAACGCTGGCACTGGATGTGTTAATAACAAACGGGTGACGGGTTGCGATGGAGTGAAGTTGATCTTGTATTTCATATCCTGCTTTTTAGACTTGTAACGACTGAAGTGTGTCGTGTATATGATATGCTTGAACAATCATTTTCGGAGTTAGTCCAAGTTAAATAAACTGAATGAATGTTTCACTTCAACAGCAGCAGTTATGCTTCATGCTTATGCTCCGTCATAGGAGGGTGTTGCGCATCAAAAATTACAGATCTACAAGCTCACAACATGTCCATCCGCGAGGTATTGTAAATTTGTAGGTCTGCTATGATTCATGACCGCCCGGAAAGGCTGCTCAGGGTTTAGTCCAATCAGAACGCACAGCTGCCTTGTTAACAGCCTTTCACAGCCAATCGATGACTGTTATTTCACGAACCTTTTGCCCCGCCTACATTAGTTAACCCTTTACTCGCTGGTTGTTTTCAAGGTTTGCAACACGGCGGTGCAAGAGAAATGTTTGTTTTGGATGAAAAAAATATGATATTTTACTATTCGACTATTCGAATACTTTTAATTATTCTAAGTCGAATACCTAAAATCAGTATTCGTGAATGCCCGTGTGTGTGTGTGTGTGTGTGTGTGTGTGTGCATGCTTGTGTTGGTGTGCATGTGTGAGGGATCTCAGTAAGAAGTGGCCTTCCAAGGAAAAAGAGTGCACCCTCCCACAAGACCAACTGTAGGGGTTAGCAGTAACATGTGAACGGAAAACTGGGGATTGGCTAAATTAGAAAAAAAGAAACAAACAGTTATTGTTATGTGGAGGTATTGGTTGAAAACATTTGATAGGCTGGTGTACAGGCAAACAGATTCTCCTACAGGAGAATACTGTACGAGGGCACAAGACCAGATTTCTTTGGTGCATTTCTTTATTTTTAAAATTAATGAATTGATCAAAGGGCCACTTCAAATTGTTACGTATCTGTACCGCAGGCCAGCAGTTGAATAGGCCTGTCCTTAATGAATCACCCCAGCCTAAAGACAAAGTAGCACTTCACAGCAGGCACCGTGAAAGAATAAAAGGGGGGTGCTGGGGGTCGGCTGGAGGGGATTTGATGACAAGTGTAGCACGCAAGAGAAAATTGAAACCCTTTGTAATCCCACCTTAAGGAAATCACTTTGATTTTCATGTTCATGGCAATTTCATTATTGATGAGGCAAAGTGAATTGGTGTGGAGGTGGTGTCCAAAGACCTGCATTAAGTGCAATATTCAAATTGTACCCCCCTCCTCCCCATCACTCTGCCTTTCTCTCTCTCCCTCTCTCTCTCTCGCCGTATGAGCAGTGACCTTCGGGGTGCCGTGAAAGCCCGGCCCGATAACCAAGGCAGTTAGTTTGCCCAAGGCATATGAGATATAAGCATATGTATATTAATATATTGAGGTGGTTCGTCCCTGGGCAATGCAATGACGGAGCGAGCGAGGATATATATATATATCTCGGTGTCCGGTGGACACAGTGCCTTGTGTCCGCTGATGAGAATGGGTATCAGACTCGGCGGCACGGGGGTGAATTTACTCGGGGGTTAGTGTATGCAGGGGGTTTCAATCTCCCTCACAAACCATTTGAATATAGGCCACTGATTTATTACCTTATTTGGTCTGTCTTCTGTATGCAAATGCTGAAGGTGTGCAGGGGGGGGGTAGTGGAGGTTGGGTTGAGGGTGGCGGTGGCAGTAGTAAGGGGGGGGGGGGTTACACTTTGGTTGTATGCATAATGAGATTCCCAGGGTCATCCCTCCGGTGTGTCAGGGACCCGTACTGAAGCAAGCCTCCAGGGGATGTAGAGGAAGATGATGATGATGGTGGTGGTGTTGGGGGGGAAGCATGCTAAGGAGGGGCAGGGGAGGTTGCAGGGGAATGGGCCCCAGTAGGCATGGTCCCCAGGTAGCCGATCCCCGCAAACCCCATCTCATCCCACCCCACATACCCCCTTCCCTTCCTGGCAGGTCGTCAGCCAGCCAGCCAGCCACCCCACCCAACCCCACCCCTGCTAGCAGTAAACGTGCTCCTGTGGCACTCGTCTCAGTCTGGGAGTGCATTAGCCCTCATGACAATGTAACCCCCCAACCCTCTCCACCCCCACCCCCCCCCAATCCACCCTCCCCAATTATGGATCTGATCTGTGTGTTTAATAATTGCCCTCTTTAGACGCATTCAATTGTGTCCAAATGGGAGTGGAATTGATTTTTTGTAGGATATTAGCCGATTACTTTTGAGTGGCCCCCCCTTAATTTGAATCGATTTGAATAATGGTTATTCATGTGATCTGGGTTCTCCGCTACAGTTACAGCGCTGTGGCACGCCCTCCAGGAGAAGCACTGCCGCTGTGATAAGTACAGTCTATACCATGTCGTCTGCACGCCCACGGTGTTTGATATTACCCGTTCTTGCATAACTCACATTTCTTTTAAATGTTTAATACATTAGAGATGGGAACAAAAGAGACCACCAAGGCATAATTTAATAAGCTTTTTTTTTTTTTTTAAGATCTTTTGAACCGGAGATCAAAATCTCAGTCTTATCATCAGTGGGAGCCAGATTTGAGAGCTTCCTTTTGCTTGCTCGCACTCAAGTGGAACTCTTATCAAGATGGGGGCCTTTGGTTTGTTTCTGCTAATGCCGTAAATAAATATATCGCTTTCATTTACCCCCGCGCACGCAGTAGCAGGCGGGCTCCCACTCGTAAAACCCGGCCGGATCTGAATGAGAATTTATGAAAAGATGTAGCACAGAGACCTGCCTTTGTCGAGAATATATGCAAAACACGAACCTGAGTGCTTTCATCCGTGGCTGAGTGAACGCTGCCCATCGTCACGTCTGTCTCAAAGAAGGGGCAGGGACACACAAAGTGATTTACCCCCCCAATAGATAGACAATAGGCCTGTCTGACACTTAAAATATTAAAGAGTAGAATATGCATCGCTACGTTGATCTTCACTATCAATATTTAACATCCTCTTATGCATGTATGCTGAGTTGTCCAATTTCATTAAGGCCATTTGTCATCTGGGAGGGCACTGGTCTTGGGCCTGGGGAGCCCAGGGACAAACTGGGGGTTGGGTTGTGGGTGCAGGGGTGGCTTGTGTCACCATCATCCATATGGGGGGAATCTATTTGCCCCCTGCTTCTTCATGCATCACATAGACAACAAATAAAAGCCCATTGTTTTATTGTTTTCCCAGATTAGTTTGAGGGTTAGTGGGTTTCAGCCGCGGTTTGGAGTGGTGAGTTCTGTTAATTAAATAAGTGTTTCTGGATGTGGGCTGGAACTGCTTGTCCAATACACTCTGTGTGAAATGAATTGACATAATATTTGCTATCTGCCATAATGCTGAAATTGCTTTGTGTGTTTGTGTGTGTGTGTGTGTGTGTGTGTGTGTGTGTGTGTGTGTTTGTGTGTTTCTGTGTTTGTGTGTGTGTGTGTGTGTGTGTGTGTGTGTGTGTGTGTGTGTGTGTGTGTGTGTGTGTGTGTGTGTGTGTGTGTGTGTGTGTGTGTGTGTGTGTGTGTGCTTGTCCTTGTGATCGCATATGTTCAAGTATTGCTAAGTGTCGTCAGGGAGGAATAAATCAACAAAATTTGGATTTCATTTACTTTCATTTAGGCTCTCAATGTCATTGTGTGGGTACACATTCCTTTTTCTGTCGTTACAGAGTAAACGAATCAGTCCTCCCACTAAAAGAAAGAAGTAAGTGCGTAATGACAAATTTGTGCATTCGTCAATTTGTGTGTTTTATTTTTATTTTCTCTCTCTCTCTCTGTGGGCGTCGCTCCAGACACCGGTGAATAAGACAACGTGATATACATCCAGCTCTATTTGCTGCCGGTACATTTGGCCCATGTTTATCACATTTCCTCGAACAATACATCTCGATTCCTAAAGGCACGGAATCTCAAATGTGACATTTTAACAGCCCTTATTCCTTTCACGCTGCACCATTTCCTTTTTTTGCACTTTAGTGTCATTTTCATCCCAAACCTGAATTACCAATTTGTCTTTGTGGCACGGGCAATTTACATGCATCCATTCCCTTCTTTTTTTTCTTTTTCTTTTTTTTTTAATATGCAAAATGCACTAAAGTGTAGCATTTTTCCCATCACGGGGATATTTTCCCTGGGTCTAATTTCATGGTTTTGATGGCGAGCGAGTCAGTCTCGGAGGAACTGTGCCTCTTGTTCTCATAGCTCCTGGGTGACGTCTTGATGACAAGTGTCTTTAATATGCATGCAGAATGGCAGCTTCCACATTTTTGCAGCCCCCCCCCCCCAACATGTTTTGCATGTTGAGGGGAAATTGCCCGGCGTTGGGGCTATGGCTTCTGTTGGAGACGAATGTCAGGGACCATTCAGAGAAAGAAAAGGAGGAAAAAAAGAGAGACCGAGGCTTTTTATGATTATTGCCTCTGTGTACCGCCATTAAAAAACAGGAGAACAGAGGGAAGGGGAATTGTCCGTGTGGCATTTTTTGGCTCTCAATGGCGTGCAATGGTTTGGTTCCAGTGGCAGGGCTGCAAAGGCATTTTCCTTCTTATGAGGGGAGGCGTTGCGGTGCTATATGCCAGAGCCCAAAGGCCTGTTGGCGTACCACACCATCGCCAGGCTCAAATGAAGTCTGAACCTTCTAAGATATTTGATTCGTATGTGTTTTTTTTTCCCCCCAATGGTTGGTGGTGGCACTTGAGAGACCCCAAAACCCAACACAAATTTCACACATTTTCTAGCTTTTCTACTGAAAACATTGCATTAAAACAAAATGTCACATTTATTTTAGGACTGGTCCTCTTCTGGGAAGGTGCATTACTGAAGAAAAGTGTACACAGTAAAAGACACTTTCAACCTGGCGTCCCTTAGTAATTTCTGCATGCCATTATAGGAGAACATTTTCAAACATTGTCAAAATCTTAAGAAAATAGCATAAATAGCAGATCTACAAGTTCACAATATGTCGTAGTGTAATGCATAGATTGGCTATTTTCACTACTTTTCATTGTATAAGTATATAGGGCTTAAGCAGCTAAATGAACACAACATCTGTCACATCATTGCTGTAGGGCAGAAACCTCTTATCTCCATATTTTAATATTTTATGTTTTTATTTTCATAAATGAATGCCCTATTTCATCATACTACAGTATCACACAACAGTAGAAAAAATTGCCGATCTACAAGTTAGAAACGCATTGCAATACAATGTGTTACAAGCTTGTAGATAGACTATTTTTGCTATTTTTTTATTTGAATCCTGAAAAGTAACAGTTTTGGACATAATGAGATTTCCACCCGACAGCAACGTCATGCGCTCTTTGTCATGCCCTGTGTGTCTGTCCATGCTGTATGGCACACTGCTTTGACTGTATTGTTAAAGCAGTGTGCCATACAGTGATCATAAAAAACAAAACAAAAAAACAATAGATATATGCTGAATGTGTGAGTGTTTGTCTACAGGATCACTTCAGCAGTGAGCACTGACTTGTAAACGGTGTCTTATTTCAGTGGTTCGCAACCTTTTCAGGCGGTGACCCCCCAAAATAATCATATTTGAACCCCATTTTGTTTGACTCCGTTCCACAGATAAATATTGGGAAAATAGCCAATCTACAAGCTCACAACTAGTATAGTTTGTTGATTACTTTTGATGCAGTAATGGTCTTTTTTTTTAGGTATTAAAGGGGTCTTTAAAGTCCTGAAATTGTCACTTCACTATCATCTGGGGACCACCCCAAAATCATGTGGGGACCCCCCTGTGGGTCCCGACCCACAGGTTGAGAACCACTGTCTTATTTGGCGATCCATATTGGGGTTTCATCCCTGTATACGAGGGGGGGGGGGGGTGGTATCCTTCTAATAAAGGTACTATATATATACTGTATATATCAGGCATGGGGTCTATCTATCCACCCCTTTTTTCCCTCTACACCGGATCTCTTCGCCAAAGCTCTACAAGCTCACGACGTGTCGCATGGTGACGCGTTGTGAGTATGTAGCTCTGCTATTTTAGCCGAACCGTCGTGTTATTTTTGGCAAATGTTCATCTATTATGCCCCATGAGACACTAGGGTTCATGTGGCTTAAGCCCATGTGTGAAAAGGGGACCTTTGGTGGTATTTCTGAAGATTCTTCACTCCTGCATCTTGTCAGACCCCCAAATGTACTATTCAAATATATTCATGTTGGCTGTGGGGGTGTCTCATTACACTGGATCTCTCTCTCCTGATGCTGTCAGGGGCACCAGGCCTTAAGATGCTGAAGTGGAACACACTAGAGTTTCTATTTGACCTCTGCGCTTGACTGTGGCGTTGCAATAGGTTCAAGTTGTTTATTGTTGTTTACATACACATACAATAGACAAACGGCTGGTAGCAACATTCTAGGCAATGGAATTATTGTACATCAACCTTCCTCAACAGTGTGGCTAATAATAAAATAACAAAATGGGGTTTGATATCGGGCGTGGCTCGCGTGTGGATCTCTGACATCGTATTGATGATGATGTCAATGTGGAGAGACAGCGGTGTGTCTGCCTTTTTGTTTCTGTTCTGCATCTATTTTTATTTGTAGCAAGGCATTGTGTTGTAGGCAAAATGATGTAAAAAGTTTGTATTTATATCTGGCATATTGATGATGTCTACAATATGACACATTTTGGCAAGATTTCAGCCTGATCCGAGCCCTTACATTAGAACATGTATTTAAATATTTCAACAAAATATAAAACGTACATCGAAAACAATATTCATGGAGCTGCTAAGTTGGCCTACTGGCAGTGTGTACAAAACAACTGACACAGATTTGTCCAGCGGTTTGTGAGCATATAGACAGACAGACAGACAGACAGACAGACAGACACAGACCCTTGTATACACGGCTAGCCTCCTACAGAGCCATGGCGTGAAACAAAAATTAAATAAATGTAAGATAACGTAAGATAAGCAAGGGGGGGGGGGGTCTATCAATAAGTATAGGTAAATATAAATGTACAGTCTGTCACCAGTGATAATATGAAAGAATGCACAGTACATCTATCAGCAATGCATATGAATATGTACAGACTATCAGCAGTGAATATGACAATGAATATTACAGTGTCACCAGGCTTTCACTGTTCGTATCTGCATAATATATGTACAGACTATCATCTATGAATATATGAGTGAATATAAGGCAGTCATCCTTAACAAGCATCTGTCAAGGTTCTGTAGTATATATCCCAGAAAAAAAGTACTAGTAGCAATAATAACCGGGATAAAAGAGGAATAATAAATCTCTTATTTTACCTCTGTTTTTCATAAATTATGCCCTGCTTCATCTACAGTGTCACACAAAAGTAGCAAAAATAGCAGGTTTCCACCCGACAGCAACAAAATACGAAACAGCCAAAATAGCCTTCCAAATACCCACATATTTGCAATCCTGTATGTTGAAACACACACACACACACACACACACACACACACACACACACACACACACACACACACACACACACACACACACACACACACACACACACACACACACACACACACACACACACACACACACAGTAAATCACATACATAAAAATAAAGAGAGAGAGCACAGTCACATAGTGACTGCACTGGTGGTGGCAGTAAAGTGAACATTCCGATGTGCAATACTGAAAAAGTAGCAGATATGAAAAGTGACAATACAAAATGTGAGCAGAATCTGCACAGTCTGTATCTGTAAACTGTATTCCTGTTACAGTTTATGTCACTTTATGGAGTTCAGAAAGACTTATGGCCTGGTGACAGAAACTGTCCCTGAGCCCTTGGCTTTTATTAGGCACTTGTGTTTTATTTCCTGTCTGTGTGGCATATTACTGACATATTTGTCTGTGCTGATTTGTTTATTTCAACGGACGCATCATACGGTGTATCTATTATTATGCCATATTTATTCTGGGTGTTTTTGCCGCTGTCATTTTATGATGTTGCATTGTCAGAGTGTAATTGTTTCCATCGTGAATACGCTTGGCACCGATAGAGTACAGCAAATAGTTATGTATTAATAACTACAACATCTACCACTAATGCTACTATTATGTATTATAATCTATCTCTCCATTTGTGACTCTGAGAGTTTCGGGTCCGTTTGGTTACATCTGTACACTCTCAGAGTTACATTAGCACTCATTTACTCAATTTGACAGCGTACTCTGTAGCAGTTTGCAGCTGACTCTCTCAGACTGCAATACTGCATGCTGTGAGGTGCGGTTGCGACTGAATGCCATTGGTTTCGGTGTGGTCGTTGTATGTCGTCCTGTTTGGTACAGATTGCATTAGATTTATTTTCATCTGTGCTCTGCTGCCTCCAATCTTATTCAAAGATGATTTCCTTTGCCTTCTTTTCTTTTTTCAGTCACGTGACGTGGCTCTTTTTCCCCCCTCTCTCTCTCTCTCTCTCTCTCTCTCTCTCTCTCTCTCTCTCTCTCTCTCTCTCTCTCTCTCTCTCTCTCTCTCTCTCTCTCTCTCTCTCTCTCTCCAGGTCTCATTTCTCACCTGAATGACACTCTCTGTGGTCTGTCCAGTACCGATCACACATACTGTGCACACACACACACACACACACACACACACACACACACACACACAGACACACACACACACACACACACACACACACACACACACACACACACACACACACACGCACACACACGCACACGCACACATTCACACATTAGACGCTATGGCGCGCACACTCACACAAATTCACACTTTCAAATACAATGCACATTACATAAACACATTGTGCACGCACATCCACACCCACACCCACACCCACACACACACACACACACACACACACACACACACACACACACACACACACACACACACACACACACACACACACACACACACACACCGCGGATGTATCACACACACCTCTGGTGGCCATAGATGCCACACATCTGACTGGCGCTAATCATTGTTACAGTCATCATCAGCAGCACCCCCCCCCCCCTCCCCCATCACAGGCCTTATCCTGCAGAGTGAAATCTCATTTAGAACTCTTTGGATGTTTCACTATGATCTGCACACTACCATGGCACCCTGCTGCATGTGAATACAGACCAACCAATCCCCCTATACCCCCTGATTAACCCCTTGAACCCCATATACTTTGTTGTACGACACCTTACAGTGTGTTCGCCTATTTTGGCCGAATGTTGGCTTATCAGAATGTGGACGCTAGGGTTCCTGTGGTTAACCAGTTAAGCCCCATTTTATAAGTTACCTAACTTTTGGCGGTGTCACACGAAAATAGCCAATTGTAGATCTGCTATTTTCACAATGTTTGATATCTTTGGAGAATCTTTGAAAAATTTGCATTTGAAAAATTGCTCAACATTGCATTGACAGTGGTTACAAGATGAAGCAGGAGATCACGTTTGTTTATTTGTGTCATGTGATAATGACAGTGGCTTGTTAGCTTGCGTGTAGCCACAGTGTACAGGAAAAACTCCAATGTGTCAGAATTTGGTCTGATTATCTGGTCACGATGACATAAATCCAGCTCCTTCTAATTCTAATTGACCACAACGTGGCTCCACAAATTAACAACATTTAGTTTCACACTAAACGAGGATGATGCTGTGCTCTCAGTGTGTCTGTGGCTGACGACAGGCGAGACAACGTGGCCATTATCGAGTGATAGGTGTCACATGGAAGAAAGGAAAATAAAAGGGAATAATCCATTTCCAATGATGATACTGGAGGTGGAGGAACAAAAACTAACATGTTGATCACAGCTGGTAGGCAGAGAAATGAAACGCATGCATTCATTCATTAATTATCACATTCCACACTGTGTGCCACAGCTCAATTCATTGAAATGAAATTGATGGTATTTTCAGCCTGGTTGTGATAAAGCTGGAATATGACACTAAGGTGACACTGTATGACAAGGTCTCTGTGCTTCCTGACAATCACAAAACCTGCGTCCTTCAAATGAGTGTGTGTGTGTGTGTGTGTGTTTGTGTGTGGGTCTGTCTGGTTGTGTGTGCAGGCGTGCACTCTCATCCATCTGTCTTCTATAAACTTGTGTGTGTGTGTGTGTGTGTGTGTGTGTGTGTGTGTGTGTGTGTGTGTGTGTGTGTGTGTGTGTGTGTGTGTGTGTGTGTGTGTGTGTGTGTGTGTGTGTGTGTGTGTGTTGCATGCACCTATATGTTTATGCTCGTGGATGATGTTCTATACGAGTGTCATTGAATGCACGGACATCTGCATATGAAGACTGTCAATGAAAATGCAGGCATCAATTACAGTAAATGTATGTACTTATGTGTGTGTGTGCGTGTGCATGTGCGTGTGCACGCGTGCGTGCGTGTGAGTGTGTGTGCGCGCACGTGTGTGCGCGAGAGGGTATGTGTGAGTGTATAGGCATAGGCATGGGCATGTGCACATGTGCATGCGTGTGCACTCATGTGTGTGTGTGTGTGTGTGTGTGTGTGCGTGCGCGTGCGGGCAGGCGTGCGTACGCGCGCGTGTGTGCAGGGTTCACAGGCCTGGGCTTTGACATTCACGCTACACCACCTACGCGCTGGGGTCCCATCTCTAGGTCATTTACATATCTTTGAAAGACAGATTGAAAAGAATGAGGAAGGAAGGGAAGGAGGGGGGGGCAAAAGAAAGGAATAGGAGAGAAAAAGGGAGTGAGAGAGAGAGAGGGAAAGAGAGACCTAGTCGGGGTAAGATTACAACCCCCACCCCCACCCGCTGCCCCCCCCCCCCCACCCCCATCTAGAAAATGAGGGGAGGAAAAAGGGGGGAGAGGGTGGATGGGTGGGGTGGGGGGGGGGGGGGGGCCTACTGGGAGGATCCTTATTCAGATTTGTGTGTGAATTGTTTATCACGGTGACAGAAGCGTGCCAGCGCTGAGATAAAGGCAGTGCTCCATCACGAGGCTCTGACAGCGGGAGGACACGCCGTGCAACTCACCGCGGCGGCAGCAGCCCCAGAAATATTATTAATAGATGCCGACTTGATTTGCCACGATTGCGGCGTCTTGGCACCGCTTGATTGTGGCCCTGTGAAGTTCCGTCCAAAGGGGAAGCTATTTTTCATAAAGTGACAGAAGTCTTCGCGATTTCTATCCAACCCGCCACCCTCGCAACCCCCCCCCCCCCTCCCTTCTCTCTCTCTCTCTCTCTCTCTCTCTCTCTCTCTCTTCTTTCCCTCCACCTCCTCCTCCTCCACCTCCTCCTCCTCCTCCGCTCTTCCTTTCAGTCGAGCGGTTGCATCTCTTTCTAAGGAGCTGCTATGCGAGGGGCTGCTTATTATGAGAGCCCCGTGTCAGGTTCGGAGGGAGAGAGCGAGGGAGAGGCGAGAGTTAGTCACTCCTTTGATGGGATGGCCTTCTGAGACCAGTTGTAGATGGCATCCTGTGTGTGTGTGTGTGTGTGTGTGTGTGTGTGTGTGTGTGTGTGTGTGTGTGTGTGTGTGTGTGTGTGTGTACGCGCGCGCAGGCGCGTGTGTGTGTGTGTGTGTGCGTAAGTGTGCGTATAGACTTCAGTAGTCTCAGGCAATATCACAGCTTTAAGAATATTGAAAGATTCGCTATCACATGTGCACATGCATAAATGCATAAGTTCACACAAAGCTGGTAAACACGGAGTTTTTTTTTTTTTTTTTTTTCTGTTTCCTCCCGTACACGCACGCACACACGTCACATCACATCAACAACTGACGGGCGCGATGCACATGAGAAGGCCTTTCTCCCAGCAAGCCTCAGATGAAGGGAGAGCAGTTTACAGGAACAGAGCGGTAAACACCATATCCGTCCCTTATTGAAAACATTGTGACGTTTTTGCCTCGAAAAAATACTTCTGCCCCCGTTCGTTCGCCCAAGAGACTGCCTCACTGCTTACAGTGTATATTGTGGGAGGCTTGTTTTCACTTTTTCTCCATGGCTCTGCTTCAGCCACGTGGAAGAGAATGTGTGCCTCTGCAGCCATGAGAGGGCATCGCTGTCCCAGATGTGTCTGCGAGGGAAGCAGACTTGTGCTTCCTTTCACAGTCAAAGTTCAACTGAAACCCTCTATTCTTAGTCAAACGGACTAAGAATAGTTATACTGTATCGCTTTTTTCAATGCATTGTGAGCTTGTAGATCTGCTATTTTTGGCAAATGTTCCCCCCAGAATAGGCATGTTGGGATTCAAGTGGTTAACACTACTGTATAACCGTCTTTGTCAGCGAAATGGGTTTGCATCGCAGATCTGAATGAATATCAGACTCCCATATTCATATGCTTCCCCTTCAGTTCAGAGGAATGTGAAGGTGTGTGTGTGTGTGTGTGTGTGTGTGTGTGTGTGTGTGTGTGTGTGTGTGTGTGTGTGTGTGTGTGTGTGTGTGTGTGTGTGTGTGTGTGTGTGTGTGTGTGTGTGTGTGTGTGTGTGTGTGTGTGTGTCGGGTGGTGGTGGGAAAGGGGGATCAGTGACAGATGTTTGACAATGAAATAAAGAAAGCTTCGGCGTTGAGTGCTGACGCCCCCGAACCACAGACACGGCCCAGTCGAAAGCCGCGCAAAGGTGCCGAGGTCGCAGACATCTGTAGCTGCGCCATAACGACACTGCGCCTCGCCCCCTCCGACCTCGTTTGCCGCCGAGAGTTATCAAAACGACCATGAGACCAGAGAGCGACTGAGTTTCTCAGGTCTCACTCACTTCACTGGCACCGTGAGTGTGTGTGTGCGCACACCTGTGACCGCAGCCGCTGTCCCCGCTTGGTTTGGAGACGGAAGTACCTGTGGTCTCTCACACACACACACACACACACACACACACACACACACACACACACACACACACACACACACACACACACACAGATGCACACAGACGGGCTGCAGTGTTGAGCGCTGGTGTCGCAGGGGCGCTAACCTCATACAGGATGTGAGCTTGTCTCCGTACAAGACCTTATCTCACTGTGCTGCACTGTTATGTTGCTGCAGCCCAGGGGCCACGGCGTGGGTGTGACACCTGCCAGAGAGAGAGAGAGAAAGAAAGAAATTAAGAAAGAAAGAAAGAAAGAAAGAGAAAAGATAAGATGAGATGAAAAACCTCCACCACTCTTTCAGGGTTCTATGAAACTTGCACTCACTCATCATTTGACTCATACAGAGAGTCGGTTGGTCTCAGTTTCGTCCTAATACTTGGACTCAGTAACTAGCAGACGCATGTTCTGATGTAACTACCCTTTACATTCTGTTTGACGAAAGCATATCTGATTTGCATGAAGGTTTTTTTCCTCTTTTTTGTGCTTCATTTGAACAGTTTCATGTGAAATGTGATACTTTGGCAGTTCAGATGGAAACTTGCCCTTGGGTGATGGATACGATTTTCTGACTGCAAAAAAACAGTGCTGGGGATTTTTTGTATTTGCTGATAATGTCCAAAACCTGTTTTTATTCCAGCGACCCTGGCTGTTACAGCACAGACCAAAAACAAGCTTGACTTACCCTTGCTATGTTTCATACATGTTTTACCAGAAAGAGCTGTTCAACTACCAGACAAATAGCCCAAGTCCTACTGTATATTGGCTGACAAATCAATTATTAATTAATAATATTCAATATACACTGTAATATTCTGAGTGTCAATTTAATAATGATACTGTAAAAACTGATATGTAAGGGTGTTACACTCTGAATTAAACGAACACACACGATTTTACAGTGTAGGCTGACATCAGCAGGTCATTGTTATTCAGCATTATGCCAGTTTTTTGGCGAAGGGAACATTGTTTATTCAATCTGTGCGCCTGTGACCGGCTGCTGCCCGAATCTTTTGGAGTGTTCTGTTTTTCACACAATCTATTTTTGATATTACTGTATTTTATATTATTGTATTTCACCCTGAGACAGATTGAACTGATCCGTTCACATCACAATACCCCCCCCCCACCCCCTAACACACACACACACACACACACACACACACACACACACACACACACACACACACACACACACACACACACACACACACACACACACACACACACACACACACACACCATATTATATTATTATTATACCACCCATAATGGAGTCACGGTACTGCCACCCCCACCCGCCGCAACCCCCTCAAGCCTACCCTGTCCACCCCCACCCTATTCCCACCCAACCCATTTGAATAAACGCATTCAATTAAATCAAACTTGGAATACTGTAGCATTTAATTGAAAGGGAATTATCCTCTATATGATTTCAGAAATGATCTCTGGGGAGGTGGCAGAGCTTTTTCAACATCTCACCAATTAGACGCTCCTCTCTGGGAAGTATGAGCTTTATACCTCCAAAGGAAATGCCCCGCATTATGGCTTAATGATTTGGACACTTACCAATTAACGTGAGGCAATGAGTTTCTTTCTCTCGTTAAAACAAGATATCGTTTTGTGGATCCATAAAAGCACTGTTGGAAATGAGAGAATGAAATGCTGCCTGACCCACCGCTCTGGTAAACAACGATGACGAAGATATATGAAGTTGTTTCTAAGCAACTTCAAAATCTGAAGTCTCTTCCAGTATGACGTACACCCCCATTGATATTTTTTTTACATCTATTTTTGGCATTTTATTTCAGATAGACAGGAAAGGCGGATGAGAGAGAAAGAGGGGGGGGGGACTTGCGGTAAAATGCCTAGGGTCGGATTCAGACCTTGGTCAGCTTTATATGCCATTCTTTCTTACTCAGTGATCCACCGGGGCATGGTCATTTTTGTTTCAGTGCATTTAATAGACGGCACACAAAGAGCATCCTTGTTCAGTTCAACATTTAGAAACCACCTTTCCCTCCCAATCCAGTATAATTCTGTACATATTTCACTTCTGGGCAGTATAACAACAGGAGCATGTCTCCGAGTTTATAACCGTAACATTAACAAAAGAGGGCAGCAAATGCTGCCATTGATTGATCGGGCGCAGGATTCTAGTCTCTCCTTCTCCAAATAGAGTTGAGTTTGGCTGAAGGGACAGGGAATATGAGAGAGAGAGAGAGAGAGAGAGAAAGAGAGAATGTGGGCCTGGGTTTACTTCACACAAAAGACGGTCGGTCTGTCTGTCTGTCTGTCTGTCTGTCTGTCTGTCTGTCTGTCTGACGGACTGTCTGTCGGTCTGTGTGAGTGACTGGGTGATTGGTTTATTTTAGTTCATCATCTCCCTCATCAATCTTTTACGTTGGACCGGGTCAGCAAAGATGACAAAAGGGAATCGCTTATGTGGTCTAAAGTTTCTGGCAGCATCTCTCTGTGAGTAAACACGAAAGACTCGCTCTCCTCTTTCTTCTCTCCCCCTTCCCTCTCTCTCTCTCTCTCTCTCTCTCTCTCTCTCTCTCTCTCTCTCTCTCTCTCTCTCTCTCTCTCTCTCTCTCTCTCTCTCTCTCTCTCTCTCTCTGTCTCCCCCCCTGTCTCCCCCTCTGTCTCTCTCTCTTTCTCTCGCCCCCTCCCCTCCTTGCTCTTTCCAGAGATATATGAAGGCAATGTGTGGATCTGGTTGGCTTTGTGAACTAGGTGCCAGACCACATCTGAGGCCCTGTGCTGAGGGAGCAGATTGCACGGTGACGTCTTCCTCTCTCTCCTCCACTCTCTCTCTCTCTCTCTCTCTCTCTCTCTCTCTCTCTCTCTCTCTCTCTCTCTCTCTCTCTCTCTCTCTCTCTCTCTCTCTCTCTCCCCCCTCTCATGCACTCTATCTCTCCGTCTTTCCTCCTCTCAAGACTCTGTAAGTGACCACTGACGGACATATTGCTCCCTTCTGCCACATTACTCCATTACTCCAAGCCAACTTTCTCTGTCTCTCTCTCTCTCTCTGTCTGTCTGTCTGTCTGTCTGTCTATCTATATCTGTCTGCCTCTCTCTAAGTTAAGCCACTACAGACTCTGGAGTTAACTGCATTACCACGCTCTCATATGGCTATAGAATAATTCCCATTCATGTCTTTCTGCTAAGCAGCTACTGTACTATAGGGTAGTGCGTGGGTGTAAGTGTGTGGGGTTGAGGGGTGATGACGGCTAAGCAACAGTCCTAATCAGGAGTCATATACAGCGAGGGGAGGGGGCCTAATGGATAAATGAGCCTGGAAAAAGAGGAGTCTCAACTTGGGCTTTTGAATTTAAATACATGTCAGATGTTGTAAGGACTTGCAGAAAGGGATAGGAAGAGAGGGAGAGGGGGAGAGAACGAGGATAGGAAGAATAGAGGGGAGGGGGGGGGGGGGATGAAAGAGGGCCATGCGGGTTGGGGCAGTCTGCTGGGTGTGTGGGGTTCAGTGATCTCTGGCACAGAAAATTCCCCAGTGTTAAACTTGTGTGTGAATTGTGAATTGTTACTTAGTACATTTTTTACACTTTTTTTTCTATTTTTAAACAAATTTGCGGTGCAGTGATAGGTCTCCAGATTGAGAACGTATATTGTCCAATAAAAAAGAAAACTTCAGAATATAAATGCTTAATTTACAAAGAAGTTTGTAAGTTGTTGTTATTAAGTGTAAAGTCATACCTCGCAATAAAAATAATTCTGATTCTGGTTTTACTGGATTACACAATTAGTGCAACCCAATACAGGAGAAGAAAAAATTTATATTAACCACTTACAGTAAGCCCTATTTTATACTTTGTCGTACGATGGTGTCATGTGAAAATAGAGCATCTACAAGATCACCATGTGTCACGATGTGCCACATTTTGAAATGTTTTCTCTTTACATTATTTGAAACTCTTGGCCAATAATGACATGGCCAAAATAACAACAGCATGTTGAAAGTGGTTAATATACCTATGGTATGAATCATAGTACATGTTTATAATATCTAACATGAACAGCAGAACATTGTTTCGAACAACATGCTCGTCATATTTCCATATGGTCACCACGTTGAGTTTCACAGGATGAAAGTGACAAGATTAATTTTCTTGACTGTGAGTTAAGGTCATGGTTGCAGCGTTTAAGGTTGAGGTTAGGAAAACCAGCTGACAGTATGGAGCAACAACTGGGAACTGGAACAGACTTGAGACTAGTAGGTGTGAAAGCTGCACTCTCCCAGGAACCACTGACTCACCAAACTAACTGGCAGCGAACGCACTCCTCTGCTCCATTCAAACACGCCCCCCCCCCCCCCCCCGTCTCTGCTTTCATTCACTAATGCCAATGTATTGACACACACTCACAGTCACTAACGCAAACTGATGACACATGCATTTACGCACACATACAGTACATAAATGCACAAATGTGTACACACACACACACACACACACACACACACACACACACACACACACACACACACACACACACATAGGCTTGCACACATACACACCAACGCGTATTATATAGCGTGCGCACAGAGAGCACGGGTGCAGGGTCGACCGGCGCACATGAGAGAGAAGCTTTGAAAAATAAGCCCTCATTTGGGCAGAGTGGATTCAGATGCTTGGCCACAGCACAAAGGCGAGCAGCTCTACGGGTCAGCTTATTATTTCAATGGATACAAGGCGCTGATGTTCTCAAGTGTGGTGCACTTCAATCAACTGGCCAGGCTGCTCAGCACTCGGTCAAGGCTGCAAGTCTCATGTAGCCGTGCCTGAAGATGATCGAGGCCCCGTCCCAGCGGTTTGGACCGGGGCCCCGGTACCAAGCCTTGCCCCCCCCCTCCCCGCCCCCCCGCCCAGCTCCTAACGTCTCCGTTCTTTGTGAGACAGCAGCTTGTGGTGGCAAGGAACTGGGCTCCCATGAAGAAGAAAAAATAGAAA
>NC_139953.1:15127166-15132166 GCF_963454915.1 Gymnoscopelus microlampas
TTTAAAGATGTGTTTTTCCTCTACTGATCTGATATCAGTATTAGTTTTTTCTTTCTGGAGCTGGCATGCTTTCCTTCGAGGGAGTCAGGACTGATCCAAGACCAGTGTCCTTGAGAAAGCGACCCACATGCGTGTACTACAGTACAGCAGGGTCCTTGACTGAGCTGGGCTGTGTCAAATACTTGGACCACCCAGCCTCAGCCTGTACTGTAAGACCATTGTGCAGCAGGCAGGCAGGCAGCGCCCTGATTCATACCAGAGTCTATGGCCTATGTCTGATTGAGTGCAGTTGCAGTATGTGGCGAGTGGAGATAACCTCCAGCGCACTGCATCGGTAATTGGCTCTGATGAATTGAACAGCTTTGCAGATTTGCTCTGCGTAAATTAAATAACGGGTATTTTCCTGCTGTAGATGTTATCAGCTTTAAATGATAATGCTGCGCAGTGACCAGCGCCCAGGCAGGGGGGATGTGTGTGTGTGCCAGTGTGCGTGCCAGCGTGTGTGCCAGCGTGCATGCATGCGCGCGTGTGTGTGTGACTGCGCATGTTTGTGAGTAGTCTGATTTATACTTATTTGCGCATCGGTGCCTCATACCGAAAACAGACGATCTGCAAGCTAACGTGTCACAGCCCGACGGGTTGTGTTGTGAGCTTGTAGAGCTGCTATTTTCGATGAGAGACCCGATGTGCAACCAAGTATAACTCAGGCTTATGTCTGCAGAAGGGAGTGTACATTTGTGTGTGCATTCATGTATATTGCGTGCCTATGAATGTGCACATTCTTGCATGTGTATGCGTGTGTGTTGAATTTGTGTGTGTTCTTTGGTGCGTGCACGCTCCTGTTGTAGTATACATATCGTATAGGTGTGTTAAAGTGATCCCGCAGGACAGCATTGACAGCGATATTTCAGTGGCCGTCTATCTATCTATCTACAGTATCTATCTGGCTGTCGGTCTGTCTGCCTGCCCTAGATAGGCAGATAGAGAGAGACAGAGAGATAGAAGGAGAGATAGATATACATTTTGATATAGATGTTTTCCGGAGTGGATTTGATGGTATGAAAATCATTTTGAAAGTGCCATTGAGTACTCTGATATACTATATTTTTTCTGCTTTCATTTTAATGTCTAAGCGCGCTTTATTTCATAGGGGTGTTGACAGTTACCCAACAGAAAAAAATGTGCTTACATCTTTGGAAAATAACTGTGGGAACCTTGCACACATTGACAACACATTGTCTACAGACCCCGTCCGTCTTTGGCTGTCTTGACCCTCTTATCCCCACGTTTGTGAAGCAGAACCTTGCTCGCTTGGCTGCCATGTGAGCCCACTGCCAGGGTGTATAGCGTGTGATGTTTGTGTGGTGTTATAGGGTGGATTTTCACTCTTACTGTAAGTGCAAGGTCTGAATTGTAGTTGTTTCAACACAAGATGGAATAGATACAGCTAACTCTTCTGATGTTTTATAGTCTAATTTAAGCAGCAGTCCCTATACAGTAGTGACATTCAGGATCATCTGTGGAGCATGTGGACATCTTGACACTGTATGGAGGGGAAAAAATCCAGAGTTTTAATTTTACTCTGAGAGCATAAATTGGGACATTTCAGTCAAATGAACACCCGGGATTTAGCAGGGTGTCTATATCAAGAGCTTGATCTCCCGACAACATTTGGGTAACATGTGAAGTCACCTCTGAATTAATTAGCCGCATTGAGCACAAATCACTTGGATGGGATTGTGCGGTTCATATCGGGTCATTGCCAGTTTGTCATCCCGGCCTATTAGTAAGGGACATGTGCATACTGTATGTTCACACGGGCACATACGCATGTACGTGTGAAATCTACGCACACATTTGCAGATTCATGGACACATCCAAATGCAGATTTTATATATTAGCTTTATTAAGACTGACTTGTGACTCGAGTACAGTACATCACGTGCACACATAAATGTGCCGTATGCTTATACACGCTGATAAACCTTCAGACGCACGCACACACACACACACACACACACACACACACACACACACACACACACACACACACACACACACACACACACACACATGCACACACTCATCCACAGATGCACTAAATTCTCGTCTGCAAAGCGTATGTCCTTTCAGAAACGTTGCCTTTGGTTCGCGAAGCCAAACAGTCGATTGATACCCTCCATCTTAAACTTCTGTGACCCCTCCAGCCGCCTATGAAGTAGGCACACAACAGCAGAGCAGCGAGGCCCGTGGAAATATCTGCGGTCAAACTGCATGGGGAAGAGGGCGGGAAGGAAAGAAACTTGCTTTTAATAAACAAGATAATGGGTGCCATACGCCCCTGCTCACACCACTGCCGCCTTCAATCTCTCTCTGTGTGTTTCTCTCTCTCTCTCTCTCTCTCTCTCTCTCTCTCTCTCTCTCTCTCTCTTTCTTCCTTTCCCTCTCTCTCTCTCTCTCTCTCTCTCTCTCTCTCTCTCTCTCTCTCTCTCTCTCTCTCTCTCTCTCTCTCTCTCTCTCTCTCTCCCCTGTGTCATGCCTCTGCCTCTCTCGCTCTACCTCTCTTCCTCTCGGTATACATTCGACAACATTTCAGGGGTGAGAGTAAAAGACCAAAAAGAGTGAATGAGGCAAAGGAAGGAAGGAAGGAGGGAAGGAAGGAAGGAAGGAAGGAAGGAAGGAGGGAAGGAAGGAAGAATGAATGAATGAGAGCCAGAGAGAGAGAAAGAGGGCGAAAAAAAAGGGGGGGGGGGGGGTTGGTGTGATCAAACCAACCAACAATTAACTGGCGTCAGGATGTTTATAGGCAGAGTTAGTTGAAGCGGCTGGTCCTCAGTCACTTCAGCTGTGGCCTCAGACACTTATTCTCTTTAATACTGAAATTATGGAGAGAGAGAGAGAGAGACAGAGAGGGAGAGAGAGAGAGAGGGAGAGGGAGAGGGAGGGAGGGGAAAAACGAAACTCCATAATTCACTTTCGGCCCTCGGGGGTCCTTCAGATATGGAGAAAAAGCTGCTCCAACCTTTTTTTCTGCCATGGCCTTTCTCCTTCTCACACAGCAAAATCAAAGGACAGTTTTTTTTTTACTCGTTAATTGAATTGTGTGAGCTTATTCTCCATCTCTCTCTCTCTTTCTCTCTCTCTCTCTCTGTCTCACTTGTGATCTCAGCAGTATTTCAGTAAAATAATCTTCGTTTAGATGATTGCTTTACGAGGTTCACCCTGCCATATTGTGCCATGGTAGAAACAAACGTCTGACAACGGGTCCTATCTGTCTCTTGTCTGGTTCCATGAAGTGTGACACCATGCCTCAGTGTTGTTCCCAGGAACACAGAGGTGACGAAGGGCTTGGAGAGGCTTGACATGTGGCACACTTTGAATACTTACTATAACGGGTGAGAAAGTGCCAAATTTGACACACACTCGTATCAGCTTCACTGTGCAAAGTGCGAGTGTGTGTGTGTGCGTGTGCGAGTGTGTGTGTGTGTGTGTGTGTGTGTGTGTGTGTGTGTGTGTGTGTGTGTGTGTGTGTGTGTGTGTGTGTGTGTGTGTGTGTGTGTGTGTGTGTGTGTGTGTGTGTGTGTGTGTGTGTGTGTGTGTGCAGTTCTATGCATATCTGTGGTTGGTACGCATGTGAATATACAGAGGGTGGGGGGGAATTAAAGGAAAAAACACAAACTGTATTAGTAAAATGTACTAATACAGTTTATGTGATTTTTGATGATTGTCATAGTTAAAAATGCCTTAAACTGTATAAACCACTATGAACATTATATGATATGTGTACTTACTATATAAAGTAGATAATTATAAGTGAAATGCATTCAAAAGTTTAAAAAAATAATGGAAAGACAAATTGGGATTGGGAGCATTGTTTTTTTATTTAAATATGTTGACATCTATTATGCTGTGTTGGGACTAAAGTGTTTCACAGTAACGCGTTACTGTAACAAAACTACTTTTTTTGTGGTAACTATGGTGTATCTAGTTCCTCTATACCAATTTAGTAACACCGTTACAGTTACTGAAATAAAATGTATGTGAAAATAGCCAACAACAAAGGTTGATTATGATCCAAGATCTACTCTCACACTTTCTGTAGCCCCGTCTGTGACGTCCCCCCTCGGCTCACTGCAGCTGCAGCAGGACTCAGTCCTGTCACCGCGTTGTCAGATCCGGCTGAGGGGGCGACTCGCGCCTCAATTTTTATCTTTTTTTCTGTATCGTATCAAAAATGTGAGGTAGTCCCAGTAGGGACTCGGGAGAACTAAAGACTTCAAGGTATGTTGTTGTTGAAGACACGCTCCCTATAGCTATATAGATGAAAGTTCAGAGTTGTCATCTTGTGCCGCAGTCACATAAAATGTATACGTTCATATTGAAGCAAAAATAAATGATAAAAGTAATGCAAAAGTAACTAATAACTAGTTACTTTTATAATGCAGTAACTAAGTAACTATGTTACTTTTTGAGAGCAATAACGATAACTAGTTACTAATTTAAAGTAACTTGCCCAACACTGCTATTAACAGGTGCTCTAGGTAGGATATTAGTTTAAAACAAATTGTGACCAAGGTACACCAATGGCCAAGTCAAGGCACACCTGTATCTGACACGTTGTGAGCTTGTAGATCAGCTTTCATTTTTTTCCCATTTAAAGACATGCCCACAATAGGGATGTTTGGTTGAAAGTGGTTAATATTTTATGTTCTATCATTTGCCTCTGTATTTGGAAATGAGTGTGCAAAAAGTACTGATATAATATATTAAAAACATGATTAATATGTTTTGTATAGTTGTATATATTGTAGTAATAATGTGTGGTTGTCACAGAATCCCAAGGAACACATCCGGCTTATCGGCATGCCAGTATGCCACTGCTCTAGGACCTGTAGAATTTTGTTTATTTAAAATAAATATTTCTAAATGCATTGGATTTATTCTACATCAGTTTCACCCTTCTACCCTCCATTGGAATTATATGGTACTGCATGTGGCGA